>NW_027526422.1:117326362-117623862 GCF_048455015.1 Haemaphysalis longicornis | reverse complement strand
CGCGCTCTGTGTCTAAGTTATATTCTCCGAGGACTATTGACCTAGTGGTGTAGGCGAGAAGCACGGCGGAGGATGAAGGGGGGAGGGGGGGATGGGGGGCTGAAATAGGTTCTTACTATTAATCGAAATCCGTTTCTTTTTGCCTCTTATCTTGATTGCAATGCTAGGAATCATGGCGTCGCCCTGTAGGGCCTAAAGATTATTTTAGCCGTAATGATGATCCTTGTGAAGCTGGAAGCACCGAAAAAAACACGGGAATAACATGAAAAGTTGGACGAGTTCGTAGGTATTGTGAGACAGCCTGACCACGACTCTGTGCTCTTCAACACGTTACGAACATTTCCTCGTAATCGGTACATTATCATCAGTGCTAGCTCTCATGGCCCCGGCATCATCATCGCCTGTACATAATCATCTTCAGCACTTGATGGGGTCTTTCGTCCGAGTGTCCGAATAAACCGGTCACGCTTTCCATCGTCTCTCAAGTGGTGGAGGGTGCCTTTCGATCCCGCAGTCTACCTCTGCAGCGCCACTCCTGGAGCTCCGTTCGGGCCGCCGTCTGCCTCAGGAGACCATGCCCATGACGCTCGATCCAGCCAGCGCCACGACTACGCCTCCCCCGCAATGTTTTATCAGCCGCCAGCGAGATCCGCCCGACTTCGCTGGCCTTCGTGGGGATGATGTAGAAGAGTGGTTGGAGAACTTTGAAAGGGTCAGCGCATATAACGGGTGGGACGACAAGCTAAAACGGCTGACTGTCGGCTTTTCCCTCACCGAGATCGCGAAGACGTGGTACCGCAATAACGCGGGGCGCCTACCCGATTGGACGACCTTTACAACCGAGATCCGCAAGATTTTTGGGACATCCGCAGCTCGCTCTGAGGACGCGAAAAAGAAACTGGAAGCGCGTGTGCAACACCCGTGCGAAAGCTACACCTCTTACATCGAAGATGTTCTCTCACTGTGCCGGAAGGTCAACAAGGATATGTCAGAGTCGGACCGCGTACGCCAGATACTGAAAGGTATTAACCAGTTCGCTTTCACTGCGCTCGCCCTTCAGAACCCAAGAACCGTCTCGGATGTCACCACTACTTGCCAACGTCTTGACGATCTGCAGTCGATCCGCATTCAGCAGGATACATCTGCCACGCGTTTAGGCGACGAAGACCTTCGCGTGCTTATAAGGCAGCTGATTCGGGAGGAGCTTGACGGCCGAGCCTCCGTGTGTGTTTCTGCTCCTGCTCACCACTCAGCAAGCACCAATCTTCGACAGATAATCAAGGAGGAGCTTGCCTGTGTACCTGGTCGGTCAGTGCCTGATCTTGCCGCCCCTTATGCCGTACCGTCCTATTCGGAAGTCGCTGGAAGGCCGCCCCTGCCCATGGCCCCGGTTACCTCGCAGCCTTTGCCCGGATATGTGGCAACGATCAACCATGCCATTCGGCCGCAGCCTTACTATCGCACGTGGGGACCGCCAAGCCCCGAGCGCCCACCTAACCGGCCAGTGTGTTTCTACTGCGGAATTCGCGGCCACATTGCTCGGTTCTGTCGCAGGCGTGCACAGGATGAACGGCGTGGCTACGACACCTACGAGCGCGACGTAACGAGCCCTCGTTATGGATATCGCCAGCGAGGCTACCAATCTCCGACCCGCCAGACTCCTCCCCCAGCCGATTCCCCTGGGATACAGCGCAATTCACGTGATCAACCACGCCGCTCTCCTTCGCCTTTCCGCCGATCTGTATCGCCGCTTCGCCCCGTCGTGCACGACAGCGCTCGTCTCTCGGAAAACTAAGCCATGCAGTTTTTGGAGGGGAAACTGCATACAGGGAAAAGATAAAAACTCCTTCAAAGCATCCCTCGAACATTTTGTGTGTATTCGTCGAAGGCATCCGCATCGAAGCGTTGGTGGACACTGGTGCAAGCGTCTCAATTATTCATGCTGATCTGTGCAAAATGTTACGCAAGGTGAGAACACCGTTTAGAGGTCCCTCATTACGTGGTGCAAATGAGGCACGCATCGATCCTTCTGCATTATGTACAGTGCGTGTCTCCATTGAAGGAATTTGTCATCATATCCAGTGTGCCGTGCTCTCCACGTGTCCATACGACCTAATTCTTGGCTGGGACTTTCTTTCATTGACGTCCGCTGTTATTTGTTGTCGAACTCCTGCTATTAGCATCACAGATACTCATCATTCAACTGTTTCCCCGACAGAGCCGATTTCTTTGGTGCTGACGACCGATCACGTCGTACCCTCCCGTTCTGAGCACATCCTTTCAGTTTCTGCTAGCACTATACTTGACGGTGATGTCCTAGTCGTTCCCTGCAGCCGCCTCCTTTCCCGTGGACTTGCTGTTGCCGCGTGTCTCGTTCGTTTTTGTGAAGGGCAAGCTCTTATACCTGTGCAAAACACCACCGCAGAAGACGTTCTGCTTCCGCGAGGATCCACAATTACATCTGTCTCCGATGTCAAGGTGACCATTCTGCCTTCGCGTTCCCGTCCCCTTACATGCCTTGCTTCAGCTACTACGTCCTCGAAGCCTTCTCTTGCAGTCACCGTCAGCCCCGACCTCACAGAGTCACAGAAATTATCAGTCTTGGAGCTTTTAAATAAGCACCGTGCATCGTTCGACTCCTACTCAACCGTTCTTCCCCACACAACCACGGCCACGCATCGCATCGAAACCCTAGGGTCGTCTATTGTTCGCCGTCGCCCGTATCGCGTCTCCTCATCAGAAAGGCAAGTCATCGAGGAAAATGTGGCTGACATGCTGAAACGCAATGTTATCCGGCCTTCATGTAGTCCTTGGTCGTCCCCGGTCGTGCTGGTCGAGAAGAAAGATGGCACCGTGCGCTTTTGCGTTGACTATCGTGCCCTCAACAAGATTACCAGAAAGGATGTATATCCCATGCCACGCATAGACGACGCCCTGGACTGCTTTCAAGGAGCCGAATACTTTTCGAGCCATGACTTTTGTCTCTCAGTATTCATGTTCGAAATTAACAGAGCAAGGAACTAGGAGGGACGCACCACCGGTCTTCTGAATTTCTTCAGTCTACCTCGTCGTTTTTTTGCCGTTAAATTTCAACACGAATACCACATACTCCCATTGCCAGTATTGTGAATTCCTTCTGCGTCCTTTGTCGTTTCTTGCACTGTTAAATATTCTCACGGAGATATAGGTGGTAATACCCCAGAGCACCACGGCAAAAGGCCAGCGACGACAGCGATGAAGAAATGGCAGGTATACCTTGAAGAGTCTGCCGACCCTTTCCTTTTGTCCTGTCCACGAATTTCAAGCCTCAGACGTTAGCTGCTTGAGGTGCCGCTTCATAGCGTGGAATTCGCATTATCAGTGCCGGCTCTATTATCATTGGGGGCTTCAGAAACGGGATATTGACTTCGGGATGTTTGTTCTCCTCTTCTACGCTTCATAGAAAATTTCAAAAGATTCACAACGCAATTCGATTCTTATTCTGGCACCCCACCAACACCTTCTAAATGTCTCCATTTCTGAATATTGTTCTTATTTTATTCTCCCTCCTCCTTCTTCTTCTCCTTCTTCTTCTTCTTCTTCTTTCTTTATTTATTTCCCTTTTTTGTTTCATTTTAATATTGACTAAATTCCAAACTCGATTTCTCAAAAACACAAAAAGAAAAAAGCTTCCATATTTTTCTAATTTTCCTCGAGTAATGTACTCAGGCAGTAATCTTCTTCGGTTGAACGACTGATGTTTGGCCGATCCCCTGATTGGGTATGCGCCAGTAATTATAAGGAACAACAACAACAACAACAACCTTGCTCTGCCTATCTGATTGCCGCCATGCAAATAATGTAAATACACAGTTCGTCTTCTTCATGGTTTGTGTTATATTCGCTGCCGCAACGTAACAATATCAACATGAGAAACAGATTGTATGTAAAGCAGTGGGTATCAGCTAAATATAGCTTGTACCTATGTACCTTGACGGTATTTTCTACCGGAAATTCAACTTGTCCTTGTGCAAATTCGCTCTATAGCGGAGTTTCCTACTGCGGGTTATTTTCGTTGCTTCTTCCGTACATTTGATTGAAAATCTCCCATTACAGTAGTTACTGAGGGTCTATCTTATTTATGGCCGAATTAGTATCGTTGTAATAGCCAACAGAGAGCGATAGACAGCTCTTCATTAGATAAAAGCTGAGAGGTGCGCTGGTATGTTCTTGCCTACAAGCACTGTTCGGGGATGAGCCGAAGGGAGCAAAGGCCTTAGAAGAAGTAGGGCAGAAGAAAGGGAAAAAAAAGAGAGGGGTAAAGAAAAAAGTGAAGATGAAGCTCCGCGTGGTGACGTAAAAGTCCATATGATTTCAGAGGTGAAGTTCTATATTATCTCTGCGACGCCGATCTCGTGTAAATAGTCAAACAGATGTTGGAGAGGGCCACAGTTCAAGGAGACTTTTCAAAGATATAGTTGAGGCACTCAATTTTTTTTGCGAGGTGATTTCTTTCCTGAATGTCGTAGCTGCCGATGCCATAATCTCCGTAGCAGATCATCTTGGTAACTAAACTTTTGTGCATAGGCTTTCTCATCCTTTAGTTTTACGTGCCATTTACCTAGTTCAGGTGTAGAATTCTCCCCCAATATCTTTAATGCCTTTGGGGATTACAACAGTAGCGCACATATTATTTTTTTTCCTTTGTTGCCCAAAAAACACCCGCCATTCAGCACAACCTCTTCTAGACTCGTTTAGCTCTGTGATATCTCATTCATACATCGAGGCTTTTCTTCTGGAAGAGCTCAACAAACTTCGTTCTACAGAGAAAGAGCGGTTTAAATGAACACAGACGACAACCAGAATGTTTGGTTCAGTCAAAAGTTCAACTGCCCCGTAGCGCTCTCAGGGTTTATTCAGCTGAGAAAGGTCTTTTGATTGTGGAGAATTTACCAATTTAAGAACGCGTTTCTTTCTCTTTTATTTTCCTCGGGCCATTTCTCGACGTTTCGCGTTACGAAAAGAGTGACCGGAAGCGAGTGAGACAGCGGTGTGGTCTAGGACGAAAACAAAAACCTACCAAAGGATGCGTCGCGGCCGCGGGCGATACGCCCAACCTGAAACAACCATCGAAACTGCCAGTGGCGCCGCCGTTTCACAGCTTGCGATTAACAACACCGCTTGAATTATCGCTGTACACTTGTCATTGTTTATGATTTATGGGAGTAATGGGTAAAGAAAGGTAACGCGTATTTCTCGCAGAGCTTGTGTGCGCGGTTCTCGTTCTGTTCATCACTTGCCTCTTGTAACATCCGTTCAGCCGCTCTTTCTCTCATCTGTGCTGTGCGACTGATAGCTTCATTTATTTAACATTTACGAGATTATTCTAAAGGTGCTGCCCCAGAGACTGGTATATTTGTTCTCTGGGGCGTCAATTTTTGTTGACAAACTTCGGCCTTATCTTGAGTGTCCCTTTAGTGAGAACCGGCGCTTACAGCGGCACTGCTTTTTACACCGGCTACAAATTATATTGTGGTGTGGGATGAAAGTGGGTAGATTGAGGAGACCGCAGTCACTGAAAAATCAAAAAGAAATAGTATGCCTTTGTGTAAGTACAAAAAGCAACCTTTCGCCACTTCCTCCGTCGTCATGGTTTCCGCAGGTTTCCTCCCAACTGCTTGAACCACATTCTGCAATGGTGTTCGGGAGGTACCAATAACTACCATCAACCGCTACTGGCCGTTGAGGAGGCTCGCGGTCAAGTTTACGTCAGCTGCGTCCCGCAGTAATTTTGGCAAGTTTCGGAGCTTGCGCACGGGAAGAAAGTAGATAGCAGCAGTGTAAACAACATCCAGTGGGCCTCTACCCTACTTAGATAACGAACGCTGCAGCCCAGTATTTCAGCATTGATGGTAGCCAAACCCCGGGTAAGAAAATCGGCGTGTGCTAGTGCCATTCGGTTGTTATACCGAACGCACATAGCATACGTGGTGCGTAGTCAGACGTCTTAGATACAGCGCAGAGGATGGAAATAAAAACCTAGTTCGGCGGGTTTAATATTCAACCTATCTAAATACACAAAGATAAACCGTGGCTTCCAAGGATCCGGTAGCGTATCTGGCTTTGGAAAAAAGTTGACACACATGAGTCTAAAGTTAAGTGCAGGCATTACCGGGAACACTTCAAATGAGCGCCTGAGTGAGTATTCGAATGAGCAACAATCGATTCAGTTTTGATTGGACTTGTAAAGAACATGGCAGGGTTAGCATAGACATACTTTATCGTAACATGATGAAAAACCGTGAAAGAAGCATGTACTAAGGATAAAAAAAATTCTTCTCCCGTTATCTTTATTTTGCGCCAGAAATAGCCTTTAACGATGAAGCGTAGCAGCCAAAGAAAAAAATGTGGTCATGCAAGGGAAAAAAAACACTTGATGGTTGGCCAGAAATATCCGCTCGAAAAAGTAACAAAGCTTACGAAAAAGGAAAGAAATGGCCAAGAAAAGTAACAAACGAAAAATGAAACCAAAAAGGTTATTAGAAACCTTGGTCACCTGGTTACCCTGGTCACCTCCCACTTTTGTGAAGACCAATAAAGAAAGAAAGAAAGAAAGAAAGAAAGAAAGAAAGAAAGAAAGAAATGCACATAAAAGGCACAAAAATCGACGATAATACTAAGGTAGTTTACTAAGCTGCAGGTCAGGGTTTGGCAAGCAAGACCATTATAAGGAGGTGTACCCCAAGTATTAAAGCACGTAAAGTCTGTATGAAATAAACACAAATGACTGGACGCATAATGTTGGCGATTTGTATTGTCAAAGCAAGCCTATAAAACGTTTATTTCTTCCTTCGCGATGCAGTGGGGTAAAATGAACTAAGTAGAAATTAAACAACAAACACTTCACTCGGACAGAAGCGGTGCGCAGAAGCAGGAGGAGGAAAAAACGAAGCGCACATTTTACCCAACACTAGCAGCGCATTTGACTCGGCAGAATAATTAAAATTCCGTCCCCCTGCCCCCCCCCCCCCCAAAAAACAAAGAGAAACGACACCGGCTCAAAAAGTTGCGCTTTAAAAAAGAAACTATGGCATCGCTTTGACACTTGAGAACCTTTAAGGAGCGCCGAAACCTTGCCATATAGAACGTTTTGTTTCTTGACTTCCTCCTCACAATCATCATCATTATCATCATCATCAGACTAACTCAGGTCCACTGCAGGACGAAGGCCGCCCCTATTGACCTCCTACCGCTTCGGTCCAGCGCTGCTCGAGTCCACAGTTTACCCCATAAGTTCCGTGAAGTCCATTAACCCGATAGAGGGATGAAATACGAAAATAACGAACTCCTTGACTTCGTGTAAAAAAAAGTCATAGCGCGCAGTGTGGAACCCACGTCCAGGTTCTCAGCAGCAAAACTTCGTAGCATACACGATTTTCGACTTACGTAAACCAGCAGTATGTAAAAACTTCATAATATTTTGGACAATTAGAAAAACCTTCATTCTCTTCAAATCAAAAAGAAATACTGCACTTAGTTGCTAATGCAGAGAGTGAACACCAGTTCTCGCGCGTTAAGATGTCGTCATGTTCCACTAAATTTGTGGGATATTTTAGAATTACAGTGCTCTGTTTTATGACAAGCTGATCTTGCAGGCCTACTTGACGTGGGTTCCTACCCAATGTTTAGAAGATTACTGGAGATAGACATGTATTGTGAAGTGAGTCGCTTCCAGTAACTGATTTGAAATTTGTAGCACTCACGGGAAAAGTATTTGTTTTTTATTTAGAAAATTTATTCAGAAATTATTTATAACTAAACGCCCAACCCCCGGTGTAAACTTGTTTGGACCGCGAAACCAATTGAGTGTACGACCGATAACATGATTGAAGAGGGCGGGGTTCAACAGAATCCGAGCAACAAGACTCCATTGTTCTGAACTAGACATTTACATAACTTATAACCTTATCCTAAGAAAACCTGAAAGGGCTATTGTTTTCTTTTAGCAGACCGACATAGAGCTGTTCATTCCCCGATACCTTCGTAATGCTGCTTAAACGGCTTAACAAACCGACTGCATGCAAGTTGTATCAAACTATCAATGCTTCACGATACTGCCTGATTTAAATTCACAAAGGATATGTGGGCTTCTAAGGGTCCACTAAACGTTATATAAGTTTGGCTAAGTAATTTTGTCTACCTTACTCAATAGCCCCCCTCTGTAACCATGCGCCTCTTGTAGAAACACATAGCATCAGACAATGATTCCTAACTGCTCACCAATCAAACTATAACATAAGAAGCCAATATAGGCAACCCTGAAAGAAAGATTGAATGCCACTTCGCCTTGCTCCAGATGTCACCCACATTTGCTACACGCCGATGTTTTCACGAAGCGTCTCCACACGATCGGCCCCACTCTAGTAGTGACGAGGAGCATTGAATTTTGCTCCTGCTACTCCCAGCTTCTCTGCTCCCTTAACATCAGCTTCTTTTTGAGCCCATTGCAGCATGCTGAGTCAATTGCTGACGGCAATATGTTATCTCCACTCGGTTGATCAGTGAGGTTCGCAGTAAGTGGACCACAGTGAGTCTTTGTAAAAACAAACAGGACAAGAATTATCACAGTTTTCCGCTGGCGTGTAGACCGACTCTTTCATCGCCTGGCAAAGACTCGTTGCAACGCCTCTGTCATCATGCAGGCATTACTAGGATCACTCGTTTTCTGTGCGGCTGATAGGGGAAAGCACTCTACCTGAATTGAAACTCCAGTTTGCTTTCGTCAATTTGTATTGGTGGCTCCGGGTAAGCTCTCTTGTTTTTCGGCGCCAGTAAGAAAAGCAATAGAGATGGCTCCTCTCTGCAAGCGCGTATAGACGCGTTCAGTGCCCTTATTGCAGGCAGGTGCGTGTGGTTAAAGTCTCCCGTCAAGGACTAGGTGTTTTTACTAAACAGAATAACAATTTGGAATGCCAGCTGTAGAGCAAAATGAATTCTTCCTGTTCACCGCCCATTTACTATCTGAAATTGTCATCTGGCTGCGCATAACTTTGCTCGAAAGACTACACTAAACAAAAAAAGAACAGGCCCCGATGTCCACGTCCTCTGGAAATTCATCGTATCTGGAAATCCATTGAGTATGCAGCACTAACAATTAATTTGTGTTAAATAGTGGTGATTCGGTGGTGCGAAGAAGAAATTTGCAACTGATAACTTCGTCTTGCGATCTCTTAGTAAAGGTAACAATAACCAAAAATCTACAGGGGCTATGTCTTGTAATCACGTATTGTTCCGCGAGAATATTACGATAACGTTAAGGTCACTAAGCGTTCTATTATAAAATATCCACTCTACGTACTAAACCTTGTTCACGTACGTGGGAAGCGCAGAAGCGTCACAGTATAAGAGCTTTTGAGCCAGCTTGGGACACCGAAGCAATTTTTTCAACTACAGTCATAATTAGTTCGAATTAATATGTGGCCTGGCTCATTAATAGTTCTTTTTCTTCTTATTGTTCGAGTTCCACTCAAAAAACAGATATTTAGCGTCATTTTATTATAATTGCGGATTCATTTCTGCAACAAATATCGCAAGTTTGTTTCTTCGTTGGGAAAGCTAGTCAGATTTTGACCAATCAGGAAGGAGTGCATTCCGGGGCTGTGTTAGTCCGCCTTGGATTTTGGCGAGAGCCAAATATGCTGACCACCCGTATCGCGGCATTGAGTGTAAGAGAGGACACGATCGAAACGCAATAGGATGAGCTTAATGTATCTTTTTCCAGCAGCGTTGCTCTAAGTAAATAGCCTTGTTAAGACCTGTTCTCAAATACACCGCATTGAAAGAGATGTACCTTTTCATTGTCTGCATTCTACAGAGAGCTTCCTTGGTTCCCCCACAACCCTTTCATCCTCAAAAAAATAATTTTACACCTCTCTAAATGTTACCTAGATCGTCAAGGTACAAGTTTTTGTACGAGGTTCAAATTAGCTGTCGCCGCATACTGAAAAGTGGCACAGCGCAATTGCGCAGGGGCATAAAACCGACAAGAACACGACTTGGAGCACGATGTGTACCCAACTCAAGTAACCTAAATGTTAGTAATTCACTAGGAGCGCAGGTTTTGTGTGCTTGCTTGAAGGTGATGTTCACAGACACATATTTTTTTATCTTTTGAGCGCTGAATATTGGTCTTCTTTGCAAAAAAATAAATGATCCACACCTGTATTGTCCTAATTATTGAGCAGCATGAAAACAATTTGACGGCGTGATTTGGCAGCGAAGGGGTAAAAACATAGTGAGAAATGATGTTTCAATGTTCCTTGAGTTCGCTGTTCGCAAGTGACGTAGTATAACGCGAGCTCAAGGAACATGGCGACATCACTTTTAACACCCCGTTTTTACCCGACTAGAAGCCGTGACACTACGCCAACTACAGACAGGATCGGTACCCGCCCTTGCACTACTACACCACATGTACTTCGATATGTGCCAAGTCATCGAATGCCATGTCTGTCGCGTGGGAACGGCCAACCTAGCGCACATCCTATGGGAAAGTACCAAGCACCCGAACGCGCCTACATAAGAAGCCATCCAGTCAAGGGCCGAAAAAGCTGCACGGGCTTCTAAATACGAGCTACAACTATAGCCCAGTAGCAGATCCTGGGGGTGCCTGAAGTGTGTGTGGGCGAGAGGCACAGAGAAAGAAGTATTTCAGGAGGGGAATCTTCTGGGCTGGGACAGCGTGGGTGGACGGAGCATTTCATGTTACTCTCTGGCGAGGAGGAAAATGCAGCTTGCGGAGCAGCACAGCAGATGGCGCGTCTAGCGCGTGGCCATGGTTTACATGTTCTTCTGCGGACGCAACGCACAAAATTCGTAATATCATCGAATATATTGTAAACATTGCCAGACTTGTTTCTGTAAAATAGATAAATAGAAGTGCTGGACATTTTAGCAGCAGTTGTTAATGAACACTGCCCTAGTTACAAGCCGTACCGCGCTTCAAATGAAGTACTAGAAGGAATCCCGGAGCAGACGACGTCTGCCGACGCCGTTTTCTCGCCACGAGTGGTTCACTCCCGCCGCTCTCGCCTCTCGCGGGCTTCTCAGATATGCACGCGGTTTCTATGTTGCACAGGCAGTGCGGGGAAGTTAGGACAGTCTAAATATGAACTAATGGCATAGAGGATGAGAACCATCATTCAATAAAAATAATCAAACCTAGCTTTTAAACCACATGTCTTTTTTATTGTAGGTTTCGCGTTCTAAAAAAATCAAAGCCCGTTGGTTTAACGACAAAAATGTTTAGAACGCGAAGATTTCTTCCCCTGCAAACCGACTCCAATGAAAATCCAGTCGCGTGAGGGATTCGTCAGCGTCGTCTGTCTATGACGGCACCCGGAGCCGGCTATGCACTGACTGACCTTAAACCAACGAGCCTTTTCGGAAAGCTCGCCGCGCGCGTCTTCCCTTTGACGCCTTGTGACCAAGGGCGCATCGGTGCCGCGCACGGCACCGTGACTTTATCGCGCCGCCGGAGCACGCACTGTTGCGCCTCTTCTGTAATTCTTGCTCCGTGGCGAGAGGAATGATGAGGGGAGGTGGGGTTGCGGGCCGGCAACGGCGAGCTTTCGTCCCTAGCCAAGAAGCCACACCACCTTCGGAACGACGAGAGGCCCATGTCGCGGACCGTAAAAACGTCGTCTGTCGGTTTCAATAGATGTTTATTCAATCGATCAAAGTTATGTTCCAAAGTAAATGTCAATTGCACATTGAATGGCAGTTTGACCATACTTGACGGGGAAATGTACTCACCGGGCTGAAGTACAAACTAGTGAAAAAACAGAACAATTGCTTCTGATTGCTCACCCTAAGCACTTTTGAGTAAATACTTTTTCTTGAAATTTTTTCGCACTTGATATTGCAAGCAATACCCTTGATATAACACCTTAGATTCTTGGTGTCTGCATCATAATTGCGTACATTCCCTCTATGTATATCTTAATTACATTTATAAACAAAATAATTATCCTGTGTTGTCTATAATAGCGAAATCAAACAATAGACGTTTTAATAAAACGGAAACTCAGGAACCTGTATTATGCATCTACACTATTATTTCTTTTTACTTCCATTCACCTCGTCGTGCGGTGTATGTGTTAAAAGTATACCAATACAATGAAGGTAAATATTCCCTTTTTATTACAATATCGATGCCGCTTGTAAACTACTGAAAATTCATGAATACAGTAATGTTGTCAAGTGCTTGTTTGTGTTCGCAGAAAGCACAAGTCAATTATTACGGGAATGTACCATGATCATTACCTTCAAGAACTAAATGCATCTCCAGGGAGTCCCAAGTTGAATAACAGTTTCCTGGTGGTGTTGTAACCCCGATAGCTGTGGGCCTTGACTAGATAGTAGGCGTCTCGTTTATTGTCAAGGGCGGCTTGAACGCCAAAATTGAAGTAAATTGAGTACCGTCGCTCTCATTTTAGCTATCAAAAACCATCCATACTTGCAATGCTGGCTCTTTGTCAGCAGAAGCAGCACGGCACCATTCCCTTGCATTTATATTCCTTTCATGAGATATTTAGCTAATAAAGTTTTTCGTTTACCATGATTAATTACCTGCATTATTTGTCTGCAAAAAAAGATCTTTCAATAGCAGTGGTTATGGCGGAGCCGGTCTAAACACATATCTCAAAAGCTTAATCCAAAATATTCACTTTGTGGATTTAAGCAAAAATGTTTCGCTGGACTGAGACAGCAGTTCCGGCTTGATGTACTGTTGCTTCGGTCAGACCGACGCACATTGGAGATGGCGAGTAAACAAAAAGTGCCCACTGAAGGTTTCTGAGCAGCTGGTGCAATGCGTGAGGTAGTGTTTGACAGTAAAGTCACAAGCTAAGGCGTTAGAATGTAACCTAACTCGGCTCCTGAAATACACCTTGATATACGCTTTTATTGAACTCTAAATTCCTTCCTAGGGTTATTCTAGTACGTATTTTGGCAGTTTTGTGCTCATGGGGCCCAGAAACACAGAGGGCCTAAGACCCTGCGCGATGAACAATAACAGAATTTCAGAATCATCCTGTTGCGAATAAACTCCTGTGGAGAATTGCAAACGCGACTATGATGAAGAATCCTTGTAAAACAACCAGAATTGCAATACGCTATGCTACCTTTCTAAGCATAAAGACATATTTTATTGTTCCCTCCACCGTGCTTCTTGTAATAACATTTAGGTCCTTACGAGCCTTATTAAGCGAGCTAACATTTTTTTTTTATTTTGGGGACTGCAAATGCATGGGGCATATATGACGTTGTCCAGCTTTTAATTTTTTGAGGGAGTGGCAAGAGGAGCGTGTGAAAAAAATGTTTGGTCATGTTTCTTTTGACAAATATAGGCAACATGCGCTTTGCTGGGAACGGAAGGCTGTAGGCGATCATTTTTCATCCCCGAATTATAGTGGGCTAAAACGGAGCGAAACAACTACTTGTTAAATTTCGCAGACTTCTTTTTTCATGACAAAAAAAGCCACAAAAAAAGACGGCAACGACAAAACAGTACGTTGTGTGCGGGTTTCAGCTCCATCTTTCGAGCAAACTTTTCTCTCGTAGTATATTATGCTTCTTTCTAACATCAAAACCACATTTACAAAGTCAGTGGCGTTGCAAAACAAAATTAAGTGACTACCGATTGTTGTGAGTTTCAAGCAGAGCAATCTAAAACAGTAATATTACATCAAGTGAACTTTATTTTCAAATGCACAGAAGGAAGGAGTTTAAAGAAAAGCAGGATTTTATGTGGTCATGCTTCGGTTCCGCTGCAAATAAGTTGCGAACCGCGGTTGCGTTCACAGGTGATTGCGTTATTTTAGCATCTATAAAGGAATATTGGAGCATCTACAAGGAGCATCTACAAAGAAATATTAGCATCTAGCATCTACAAAGGAATATTGGAGCATCTACAAGGAGCATCTACAAAGAAACTGTTGTGCGAAAAACTCATTACTCGCAGTTTTTCAAGGGGTGCGGGTAATTGGTGAAGGCAATCACAAGGCTGGCACGAACACCACCTGGCAACAAAGAAGCTGTCTTGTTCCATACAATGAGCTTATGATCTGCTTTAACGCTTATATGATATCCAGCATACCGTTTGTATTAAAGCTACATTTGCAATTACAGTAACGTTTATGGTGGCGCGCAGCAAGGTGCAATAGGACGATCTCGCTCTTTTCTGTCTCATATTCTGTAATTTTCACAGAATGTTCTGAAATCCGTAGTGCGGCATTGCGAATTTCATGTCAATGGAAAGGCCGCAGCGGCCAAAGCTGGTAGGCAAGTTTATAAGAATATGAATCTCGTGGCTCCAGCTCTTTGATGGCACACGTATATTTCCTACAGTGTAAAACTGAAGGTGCTTGCTCGTACATGAAGGAAAACCAGCCCACATCATAGGGCGCGGAATATTGTGTTACGTCCCCCGTTATGGCTTCTCACATATTTTTGGAACGAGGACGGACACCATGTTCTGTAGACACTCCCGTCACTTCACGTGTCGAGTTCTGTCCTCGTTTGGACCAGAATGACGGTGTACGTTATGATGTTGCTTCCCATCTGAAAAAAAAGTAAAGGAAATTATGAGCCAAATGAATCAGGCAAATGTGCGCTTAGTAGAATAGTACTGCTACCCTACATCGACCGATTCGGTGTGAACGTGTTGAATCTTTATTCATGAATATTCATTCCCGAAGTCTCCTGTTTTTTTGTGTGATTTCTCGCTTGCGTAAATATCGATACGTAGTGGAGGAATGGACTCGACGTTACGCCTAACGTCAAGTTTGAGTGCTTCGCTGCTTCGCATGTCGCTCTAAATTTCAAGGTACTGAATGTTACGCCCACGTTGAAATTCAATATAAATTTGGAAAAGTACTCACTCAGATCGTTGTACGTCAAGCAGCTGGCTCAAATGTACGTCATGAGACCACGAAGCTTGGAACTACGCCCTAACGCAGATACACTGGGCAGTTTCTGAAGTTATTCTAGAAAACTGACGTGCAAGTGCTGGGTAGCGTATATTCGCGGTGTTGTGTTGAACAATGCTTTACAATAGGGACTGTATGCTGCCACACACCGCGGTAGAACAGGCGCTGCCGCACGTGATGTGTCCAGGGACATGCCCCGAAGGATTCACGAGTACAGAAGCCTAACTTTTACTCAGAGTCAAGCATAAAGTCGACCACATTCTCGGCTCGTACTCTTCATTATTATATTTTGAGTTCATTTCTTAATGCTTATCAACACGCGGGAACGGCTGTTTCGCGGTTTCGGTAACCAAATTGGTCCTTCTAGATACCTTCAGGAACTCGCTGGGAATGATGGAACAGTTACCAGGAACCAAAAGCACGTACAGCCGATTACCCGCATGGGAGCATGCCATTTACACTCAGTTTTCTAATCAGACACGCATCATGTAGGAATCTGGAAACAATAACGCAGGGTATTTGCGACTTCCACTTCTAAAACTGATTGCCCATAAGCGTGGTTCTTTACGAACTACAGCGAGAACGAGACACATACATAAAAATTCATTACTAATAAATTTTCTACCTATCTAGCTGTCTGTCTTCCAGTTTCTATCTATCTGCCAGGAATAATATTGCGTGCATGTTTAGACATTGCCTAGGAGTGTTAATGAGCGCTCATCTCTCTTGCTGATGCGACATTCCTTCGCTCAGGCTTCTTCACGCAGAGTACAGGTTTACCTAACTACAGAGGTCAGTGCCGAAATCAATATGGCGTGAAATTTTCTGCAATGCCACTTACTGATACAAGCTGAGGCAAGTTGATGCGAAAGAACCCGCTGGCTGTAAAGTACATAGCTGAATCGTCGACGATGTCGTGCAGAAAGCGGACCTGGGAGAAGGACATTCAATTTATAACTTCTTACAAATAAGAAGCCAGTAATCTTTCCTTTACCTAAAGGAAATCTTGGGAACAGCGCTGAATCTGCCCAAAAAACTCAATCACTTGTTTATGAAAAGCTCCGTTTTATTAAAGCAAACACTTTCTTAAGGAGACCAATTGACTTGTGTAAAAAAATGAATGCATTTCCAATGTGCCGGTTGGCTCACCGAAAAGATCTGATAACATCTCAGGACACACGGCGCGTGCGTGAAATCGGGCTCCCACCTGCCGCGTTGGCTCGTTGGCTAAGGCGCTGTGCTACTGGGCACAAGGACGTGGGTTCGATTCCCGGCCGCAACGACCATCTTTCTCGAAGAGGGGAAAAGAAAAATGCCAGTGTGTTCAAAATTCTCTCGAGACCCCTGGCCCTGCTTGTGCAACTGTTATTCCCTTCGGTACAACCGATGCCCCTTTCACAAGCTGTCCAATCAGCTCATAATGGCGGTTGCACCATTATCAGCGGTTGCCAGGCCAACTTGGCCGCTTCGAACGCCAACCTATGCCTATAAATCTTTTTTCAGCATGAAAGGCTTTCGGAACGACATTTTCGCCCCTGTATATCACGCCTAGGCACGGGACCATCATCGTATGCCCGTTTATGCGGGCACTAGTTGGGGTTGGAAACAGGGGGGCGTGCAAGCACAGCTAGTCTTTATGTCGCTACCGATGATTTGGGCGTTGTGCTGGCGGAAAATTTAAACCTTGAAGTAAGGCAACTCGACGCGACCTCTCAGCTGTCCTCAATGGTCATCCGATTTGGATTCAGGTTGGGGTATTACACAGACAGTGAAATGCCCACGACGCAGGACGGAAATGGGCACCTCCATGTTTCTGTACTACAATAAAGCTCGAGTGCTTCCGGATTTTAACTCCCTGTAGACAGCCGCACGTAGGAGTAGGAATAGGAAAATCTTTATATGCGCCTGCCAAAAGACTAAGCGCCGCGACGCGGGCCCGGCGTCGTCCAAGGGATTGTCATTACTAAGCGCAGCGCCAACGCTTCCCGTTAACGGGTCGCCTGGTCTATGCTTTTCGCGCGTCATTCGCACGGAGGTAGAACACCGAGAATCGAATGAGCGTCTGCCAGAACAGAGTGCGAAAGGGTGCGAAAGCAAGATAAAGCCGCTGCCACGGCCGTTTCCACCGCAAGTTCCAGCTCTGCGAGTGGCTGGAAACCTCTCCCGGATAAACAGAAACATTGAAGCGTGCCTATATTTCTCCTTCAGCTTGCATAGCTCTCAGAGCGACAATGTAGGCGGCGCCTTTCACTTCTAAGCACGCGCACATAACTGGTTGCCGGTTTATCAGGCACGAACTTGGAGCGGAGAGGAGGGGGGGTGGGGGTAGTGCACGCGCTGTTGTAGGTTTTATGCCCTCACTGATGACGTATTCGTTTTGCTGGCGGAAGGATTAAACATGTGCGTCCGCCGTTCCAATGCGATCTTTCCGGTGTGCTCACTGGTCGAGCGGATTGGGTTGGTGTGTTACGCAGATAATAGAGAGTTTTAGCTGACCGTTTTCGACGGTCCGCTCCCGTATCGGCGGCACGGTCAGCGCAACCGGAGCCAATGCCCTTCGCGGCCAAGCGCGCCACGCATGCGCAATGGCGCTTCCGCTTGCTATCGGAGCGGAGCGGACCGTGAAAAACGGTCAGCTAAAACTCTCCAATGAGATACCTAAAACGCGTGAAAGAAACAGACGGCTCCATGTTTTATCAATAGAATAAATCTCGAGTCCTTCAAAATTTTATTGGGCTCAGTGCTAATTGCTTGATCGCAAATTACAAACACACGCTTTTTGTTTCGTGCTTTTCGTTTAGTGCGTCGAACTTCACAGGTCATCCTTTTTCGCAGAGTGGAAGGGCACAAACGTTTTTTCCTACCTTCCTTTCTTGCTTTTACATATTAATACACTACTGCAGGGTGTGATCAGAGCGCACGAAAAAAGCCCAAAATACGGACTGGACAATGGGGGGAAAGCTCCGCTTAGATTTGTTTTGTTTTTTTTGGGGGGGGGGGAGAGTTCTGGCAATGAAACACCCACTGGCTACGGCACTGTACGCCAGAGTTTCAAAACACAACGGTCTTGCATAGCTTCCATGCGCAGATATATAGAGAATTTTTAAGTAGCAGTCACACTTAGCAATTCAGTAAACAGATGTGTGACCACCCTTTCACTAGCACTGTCAAAAAAAGAACCCGGTTATCTTAATAAAAATTTGCATACTACAATAAACAAAAGTGTGAAACATGGCCGATAGGAACACAGTACAACAGATGGGCACTTACTTCCAACTAAATATTTATTTGAACAAACAATGGTTTTTTATACATGGTAAGCTAAATTACACCGCCTGCAGTTGTGTCAGGATGATGTTTTTATTGCATCAAAAATGCTACCTCCTTACTGGAGGTACGACTTCAAACGATTTCGGTACAACAAGGTACAACTTCGAACGACAGCTCCCATTTTAAACTAACTAAAAGACGAGTGCCGTTGCCGTATCTAAGAGAACCAATAGGCATGTCTTGTGAACACAAAAAGAAAAGAAGCTTCAATAACCAGTAGCTATACTGAGCAAAGCAGTATTTCCATCGCAGATGATATCCATCGTTTGTCATACGCTTCTTCAGATGGGAAAAGGAAGGCGTGGAAACCCTGTTGACATTAAGAGTGCATGTAACTCAGTATTGTCGTAGGGTATCTCACAATCTTAAAGTTTTACAAAGGCATAACGTGACGTTTTCAGTGAACCATACAACTGGGCTAAGATGTTCCCGGTGATGAACAAGGTGGAGACAAGCCCTTGCTATAAAAAAGAGGCAGTGCAGTACAGGCAATGTATGAGGAATGTGGTTTATGAAATTACGCTGAAGTGCAAACTAGTGTATATCGGGCCCACTGGCCGTTTTTGCAATGAAAGGGCACGAGAACACAACTGGGCTGGTAATAATAATGCTGGAGGACATTCGCTGGACCATTCCAAGCGTTGCCAGTGAAAACCGATTCTTAATGATACACATTCTCTTGCATGATGCAGAGACAAGCCTGAAAGAGAGATACTGGAAGCTTGTCATAGCGCGCGGGCCGGCGACAAGTGCATAAGCTTCCCGTCTGTGCTGTTTTCCGATAAGAAGATAGCTTTTTCTAGGCAACAGGAAAATCGTCCCGACATGACTGCATGCGATGTAATATCCTTTCCCACGTAGAAAGATTATTTTGTGTTTGTAAATAAAACATTACTTGCACATTAGCGCCCGTCTGTTGTACTGCGTTCCTTCGTACGTCCTGTGCGCTTGTTTCCTCAGTGTATTCATCAACTCATCCACATCAAACTTCTGTTGCTTCATAATTGTGTATAGTAGTGTGATATCCGTAGAAGGATGGGTTTTTGCATTGCCGGCGAGTTTACCGGTGTATGTTTTGTTTTGTAATATGCAGTAGATGTCCTGCGTCGGTCGCCTCCGCATTCGACTTCAGTGTTCGCCCTATTTTGCGCCTCAGTTATCCCAGTGCCACGCTTGCACAACTTCCCTCTCTAAACGTGTCATTACTACCGTCGCCAAACTTCTTTACATAATATATTTCAAGGTACTTCCTGTTTTACAGAGACAGTCAACGCGAAAACATGTTACCACAGTAAGTTGCGCTTCTTTACCTGCTTGGCGAAGCCATCCGGCAAGCCCTGAAATGGCATCGACTGAAGCAGCCACTTCATTCTTGAAGACTGCAAAATATACACACCACAGTTGGTGCAATTATAATTTACCACAAAGTGTAACTGCACCTGTAATCAGCAAAATCCTCGCATACGTCCCTTTGACGACTGCTAAATTACAATATTTCGGTTCACTTCTCACCAAATCAGTATTCATTCGCTAATTGAGCTTGTCAAATATTTTCAAAAAGCATTATCGTTTAGACTAAGCAGAAGCTAGTGAGCAACATCACCAGCAAGCCGTACGTTTGGCTCCCCGATTGTTAACCGGCGATGGAAAAAGCCTTGGAAAGAAAAATTCAAAAATAAAACAACATAAATGCAGACGGTGGCTCTCCGGCAACACATCTATTGCAATGGCGAAAAACATGTGCGGAACGCCAAAAGCTGGAGAACGAGAAAACAGCGAACGAAGCAGTGCCGGACACGTATTGAAAAGTGGTGTTCCGGCATAAGTTCTTGGCAGTTTTGTGTCCACCCGCAAAGATGGTATAAAATTCCCATCGTATAGGTGACATTAGGTGTCTGTTCAAACTACTCACGTCTCAATGCAGAAGAAGGCGCATAATGGAACACCAATCCTTTGAAGTGCTTTGTACTAATACCCCCCACATGTGGTCTGAACTATATCCACCCCACCTACCTCTGAATGAGTGAACCCGCTTGAGAACACATGATTTCCATGCTATTCTCTACGATAACGACGTTTGCCGATGCTTCGAAGACATGCGGGCAATCCCCTTCGGTCTGAAGGTGCGCTGCCTTACGATGATACATGGCGCAGTAACGCGAGACACAATTTAAACCAGTGACTCTTTGGCTAAGGCACTGTGCTGCTGAGCCCATGGACAAAAGGTTCAGTACTCGCCTCGGTCGCTGCTTTTCTGATACAGGGGAAAAGCGAAAACGCCCAGGTGTCAGTATTTCGACCCATGCTAAAGATCTCCAGATTTGTCCGATGCGCTCCTCTACGTCACCTGTCATAGCCCAGATTTAAGGTCGGTGCGTTAAACTTTACTATCATCCAAATTTAAACCGCCGTTCTAACCCTAACACCATTTCTGAAGTCCATTCGAATTCCTCTATGAAACCAAAGTACACACTTGAACTCCGGTTCCGCCGGTTTTGAGGCATGTATGGAATGTTTTCTTGGGCATGTTCAATGACGCCTATAAACTGTTAGCTTCCTTCTTTGCTATCCTGCCTCAAGTTCTCGGCACGTGCGAATTGATATCGTTTTATTACACTTGCAGACAGCTGCTGTCGGCGGAATTTCCCACCCAGTTTTTTTTTACGCTTTACCTTAAAGCTTACAGTGCCCTTTGCATCCTTTAAATGAATGCCGTAGTGTTAATGTAGAGCCTGGTGGAACAGTTTTTTCTATAACAAAGCACCAACTCGGTGCGAAAATAACACTCTTTCTATAAAGAAAAATATTTAACTTGAATTGAGCCGTTATCTTCATTGCCATTTGGCACACCATACGGAGATAAAAAAGCATCAGACCGCGATAAAAAGCCATTTTATGTGATTCACCTAATATATTTAATTCTACTTTAAGTTGCTTTTGAAGTAGGCTCTACTCCTGCTGTCGGTTTTATGGCAATACCTAATACACATACTGACAAAGTGGGTATTAAAATCAGTAGGTAGATTACAAAACAAAAACATACGTGTGCTGTATATACTAACATTGGAATATGTGAGTCAGTTAGGCAAACGACATTGTTCGCGATATGTTACGGCAATTTTTGAAATGTGATACGGTATTTTTTTCTCAAATTCAATTTTTTGTGGATGTCTTAAGCACGAAAATATTATGCCATAAAAGACTTATTAGGCCAGAATAATTATTATTGCGCAGTACTCATGTAATTAATATCTAAAATGAATATGACGCACGATTGCCCAACTTTTTGTTTGACATTTGAAATATTCGTTTTTTTCCGAAAAAACTGTCAGAACACTTGTCGTTGAATTTTTTTCAGTTTATTGAAGAACGATTGGTCGAAGTGATAAAGATCGATTGAAGTTTCAATGAAACATAGCTCAAGTAATAAAGCAGTTAATTATATGAGAGGCTGTTATTATGATGAATCCTTAACATTTGTTCCACAGTATTTGTTGCACAAAATAATTAAACTCTGTGCTGCATGCATTGAAAGGTTTCTCGCGCTTTAGGAGCTATACGCTTTTCTCTGTGAACATTTTGCGCACCCCTCATCGCAGAAAATATACATTTGAGACTTGCAAGCTGCTGGGAAAACGTCGCTGACGAACTAGTCAGGCAGAAGCATTCCACATTGCGAAAAATGTTCTGGCGAGGAGGAAAGGCGTCTAAATAAATTATACTTTTCATTCAGGAGTACATCTGGCAATTGTACTTCAAAATTTCAACCTACCTGCACTTTCATGGCCTCCGCAGAGACACCGGTGTCGATCATGTCCAACCACATCAGCGCCCCGTAGCCGCCAGCGTAGAGCACCACCGACCACGGTGTATTTGCCGTGTCCACCAGGAGGTACACTATGGCACAAAGTGCCAGAAGGTTCCCGGCGTATGCTATCAGCAGAGCGAAGCGCATCAGCTGATTAGTCCCCTTCACCAGCCTTTGAATAACGTTGAAATCGATGCGACAGTCTTCCACAGACTTGGTGGCTCTTCCTCCGGCAGCTTCCGTTCGAACCTGCTTCAGAACCTCGACTTCGTACCGCAGATAGGCTGTGAAAACCTCAATTAGAGCTTTAAGCACAGTACTGTACAGGGAGTCGTAAACGACCAACAGCGCAGCCGACGCAGAAAGCGCGACCACTATAGGGATGGCGTAAACGTAATTCTCCACTTCGAACAGCGGCAGGGTGTCGATGTTACGGTTCACCATAAACATGATCATTACGAGTACGCGGCCCCAGACCCGCATCTCGCGCCTTCCGAATCGCTTTTTAGGTATTTCAGCGATAATTGCACGGTTGAACTCGAAGTGGGCAGACTTCTCGATCAGGCGCCTGAGACGTCGGGCCTCGAAAGCCAGCGCCACCCAGACAAGTACGGTCTTTATTAGGACGACAATTTGCGTGGACAAGTACACCGTGCTTACAAACGCTCCGCGTCTTGTGGAACCGTACATGACGGCCCACAGGGCAGCCACTACGTCGGTTGCTAGCCAGACAGAGAAACATAGCAAGCTATACCAGAAGTACGGTCTCAGGAGCATGTGACACGTATCGGGCTTTGCCGTGTTCGTGGCTTCGGCCACGTACCATACGCCACCCCAGCGCAATAGTCGCGTAGCCTGTCGGAAGTGCTCCGCTACCAGAGACCCCATCCTTGTTTGAAACTCCGGTGTAATAGAACAAATTTGCTCGAAGTACAGTTTTATATCTGTCGTTGACGCCGGTACTCTCGACGTGCGCATTGAAATTGATCGCTGGACTCTTATCACACCGAAGTCGGTTCTCTTTGCAAGAAGCTATCGCACAGGGCGCAGCCACCTTGTGTGCAGTGTACATGATTTAATGACGATTCGCCATTAGGAAATTGATTTTAGAACGTAGTGTACGTTCCCCGTAATTTATTTCTAATGCAGATATGCATATCTTTCTTTCCCTTCCAGAAATATTGAATCGCAAATATTACTAATTCTTTATCGCTTCGGCTGTTCCAACAAACTCTATTGACATTTCATGGTAAGTACACTGCTGTCTTCTTGAGAATAGTAAACACCAACAGAGTAAAAATATCGGAAGCAACGGCAGAGATAAAATACGAAAATAAAATGCACGGCGAGAACCACTTATTATGTGTAGATGGCGTCCTTGTAAAGTTGTCCCTTTATTTTTATAAAAATTCAAGGAAACGTATTCCCACGGAAATTTCTCGTATGTTACAGCGGGCTGTTTTTTTTTCCCAGGGAATGTCATGCCATTTGTCAAAGCAGCGCAATATTTCACTTCAGGCCAAAACAGTTATAAACACAATGCCAGTTGTTTTGAACTACTCGCATATCCCTCTAAATATCCCCATTTCAAATGTTTAGGCTTACGTACCTCTCCTGTACGAGGGTGACAGCTATGCCCGGAAGACCAACTGACTGACCCTCCCCCCACCGATTGTCAAGTTGGCTGACTCAGCGATACATGCTGTGAAAGGCAGCTGTGCACCAAGAAATGGAAAGAAGTGGGCCTGTTTACGTGAATGGTAAAGGGGAGATTTTCGCATCAAATATTCTTCAGCCCACCATTTGGTTATACGAGAAAGGCAGCTTGTATACCAGTAAAAAAATGGACGCGTGTCTGCTCGCTTAGCTGCAGTTGCCATCGAAAGGCGATCCTCTTCTTCCGCCCTTACCACGTGATTGTCTCTTCTCTCTACCCCAGAGACCTCTCACATAACCCCCATCCTGTCCCGGTCGCGTATTCCCAAACCATATCCCGTAGGGGCCCAAGCCGACCACACCCCCTAAGCAGGGGCGCAGCCACAGAGATTAAAGAAATTGCAATTTTTTATCCTCCTTGGACGCAGCACCGTGACGTCTCTACATATATGTGCGCGACTTTATGCGAGGCGGATTTTTTTCTTTTTTCCCGCTCCCCTCATTTCGACTGCTTGGCAGGCGGCCGATGGTTTCACTCCGTGGGCGGGGCTGGCCTGTGGCGCTGGGGAAGCTGACGCACAAGTGGTAGAAGCTAACCTTTTGTACCTGAGTCCCTGATCTCTCCGTGCTCTTCTTGCGCACCTGCAAGTTGACGCTGACCTCCGATCGTGTTCCTAAATAAGCGCTCGACTCGGTGCTCGAAGTGCGCGCGCGCGGATGGACGCTTTCACGCGCATGTGGCAATTTACACGGTCCGGAAAGTAAACACCCTCATTGAAAGCACACAGCACACAGAAGGGTATACAATTGAGTTGGGTGCTCTTTCACTATATACACAGCTCAAAACACAATTCGGTGCTGCAGGTAAGGATTACAAGAAAGGCAGCCAATTACCCATGACTACATTTACAAACTGTCCTACTCTTGCGAAATATTACAGCTGCTGTGCTGCGACATTTTGGCACTTTCATAAGCACTATTACATTGAATTTTGTTAACATTAACTTCATTGCACTATTCTTTATCAGGAACAGTGTCACTAAGGAAAACATTGACATTTTGTTAACAGCAATGGAAGGTGTGAATCGTTCTTGCAAAGGTGATACATTGATAAGAAAGACACCACCTCAAACGTACACGTTTTACACTCGGTCATGAATTATTCATAATTTGCACTGCTGGTCATAACAATTTATGGAAACAATAACGAATATATATACCAACCAATGGCTAAGTAATAGTTGGAGAGTACAGCAACTGAAGTACTCGAGGAGTTGATATATATCTTCTGTACAGGGCTATTGACCAGTCTCTTCACTGAAGCCACCAAGCCGAGTTTGATATCAGTAATCATGCGCGCTACCACTCACACTGTTGCCAATGTCGATTAGTTATTTTTAACAATTTGTGCTTCATGTACACAGAGATTTTGCTGCATAAGATACGTTATTTATAAATAGACAGCTCCAGCAGGATCCGAATGGCGCTGATGCCCCCCACCCCCCCTGTAATCGGGAAGGCACACCAAATCGTTACCACTTAATTTGGCTCTGTCCATTATTAGACCGTAATCGCCACCAGCTTTTAACTCTAGGTCCCGCACCTGCGGCTGAACAGGAACATGTTAGTCGGGTCCGTGACGATCTCACCGCACTGGAAGCAATTACCGAGTACGCCCTTGAAAACAGACTCTACTAATTGGTGTAGCAGCCCGGCCGACTTTCCCGTTCGGTATACAATGTGAACTCTCTGCAGCGTGCACTGTTTTCAGTGTGAACCGCATTGTCCACAGTGTGAACTGTACATAAAAGTGTGAACTGTGCGTTTCGCTGCCACTGACCGACTTTAATGTGTTCATTTTGCGATTAGGACCCCAAGACTGCAACTGTGTTCATTGTGCGAGTTGTGACCTTCCCCTTTTCTCCCCATCCTTGCTCCCCCAGGGCCCCATGGCCTCTCATTTAATGCAGTGTTACACTCACTCAGATACGTAAATTCTTTTCGCTGGGAATAATGAGTAGTTTCCCGTGAGCTTGAAGTCACGGTAGTCGCAGCAGAGATAACGCTAAGTAAAAAGGTTATCTCCTTGGCGCACTATTTTTGCGATAGTGATCTCGGAGTCCAAATAGCGGCAAAAAATTGTCACTTTTAGAGATCCACTTATGGGTATAGATGAGCAGTTTGTGTCTGTTTCCTGCGGCGCATTTTTAGCTACCACATATATATATTTCTGTAGTGTCTGGCCTTTTAATTCGCCAGCATTGTGTAACAGCTCGTGCCTCAACTGTAAGCCACACACACGCTAAAAAGTATACAAATGTGTCAACAAGAAATAGCAGGAATAAAACATAAATATTACAACACAAGTTGCCCGCGGAGCGAAACCATCGGCCACCCGCAAAGCAGCCGAAACGAGGGGAGGGAAAAAAAGAAAAAATCCACCTCGCATGATGTTGCGCACATATAGGTAGAGACGTCACGGTGCTGCGTCTAAGGAAGTTAAAAAATTGCAATTTTTAACCTCATTGGCTGCGCCCCTGCTTAAAGGGTGGGGTCGGCGTGGGCCCCTACGGGATATGGTTTGGGAGTACGCGTCCCGGTCCTCGCATAATAAAAGCTAATGGGGTTATGCTAAATTCAAGTCAGTTTTATAGCGTTTGAACTGTTGCCATCTGCTGACATATACTTTTTTCATACTGTTCGGACTGGCGCTCCAGCCCCAAGCATGAGGCTCGGTAGTTGTGGAAGAATTTTTAGGCATTAAAGAATGCGTTTTATGCGCCAAAAAAGAGGCATGCAAAACAATTTTTGAGGTTCCAAATAAATTTTTGCAACAGTGCAAATATTTTCACGCGAAGACGTGTGCGATCTTTACCAACGACAGGAAAACGAAAATTGTTATTGTTATGATGGTACAAGGCCGCGAAGAGTTAAACATAAATACCTTCAAGTGTCCCATAAAACGGCCAAACTAAAGGCCATCCCTTGGCTTAATACATTAAGCGCAGTACCCGCACTGATGTTCATTGCCACTTTTGTAACGTTTGTGGCGGGCGCGCTCCTTTCTCACCGCACCGCGGGTGAATCATTAGTAGCCCTTTTTATGAATAAAATCAATTGTTGTGACGCCTCGAAGGTAAAGGCATGCGTGGTATAGCTCACGTCTCTTTTGGCTGGCTCAAAGAACGTTCTCGTAATCTCGGTGTTTTGGTTCAAAAGAAACAGTACTTTACTATTTACGAGTTCCCTAAAGAGGATATTTTGTTTGCAAATACCATATCAGACGTTGCGCGATGTTTCCGCGTATTAGCCGATTCGTGTGAGTATACTTCTCGAAAAACGCTGTTGACTACAGAGCTACTGACTGAGCAACATGGGCGTTACATAGTGGTCTAACTTGGATATGTTACTTGGCATATCATACAGTATAAAATTCGCACATGTTTCTGTGCATGGGAAGCGGTGACGTTAATGAATGGAATGCACATTCGAATAAGACGTCTTGACAGCTGAAAATCCGATGCTTATTTTGAATTCATGAGTTCGACTATAACTATCGAAATACAAAAGGATTTGTATCAGGCACACCGTGTCATTTTCTTTTCCTGTCTCTTTCCTCACATCTGCTGGCGCAACGCACGGCGAATATCCCCTTACGGACCGACAAAAATACACAGCTTTGTGTCTCTGTTGGCCCCTCCACCAATGAATTTTACAGGTTTCTTGGTCCAACCCAAAACGCCCGCTGTATAAAAACACGACGCGAAAAAAACTCTTCCCAAGAAAGCTATCAAAGAACCTACAATTCGATGAGGATACCAGGAAAGAGGCGGGGGGAAGAGAGGAGGGAGCGGGATACCTATAAGTATATTGGAATTATTATAAATAATCATATTTCGCAATATCTTTTTCTCTCCAATGAAGGCTATCGCGTGATAACTCAATAACATCTTAATTGTATAGCGTTTATTACCTTCAATTGGCAGCAGAAGCTTTAATCAGAAAAAAGAAAGAAAATAGCTGGAACGCGATAATTTGGTCCTGCGTTTTGCATATTTCCACCTTTTATTGCAGCCGATGTTATCTGTATTTTTCTTACCCCATCAATGGATCGTGCAGCAGTTTTGAGAAGTATGTTCCTAGGCGCCATAGAAAGTGTGTCCAAAGACCGCCCCGTCTATGGCCGGTTTCTTGAATGTTCGGCCAGCATCCAGGTTCTGGCAGACACTGATCATACGATGAGCGGCCAGCATTCGGCAACCAGCACTTCGGTATTTCTCCGGCCGCACGCGTTCAGACGCACAACGGCCGATACGCGGCTGCCAGATATTCAGTTCACTTTCGGCTGCCGACGTTGAGAAAGAGAACGGCCGAAATACTGCTTTAGGGCATCCGTTTTTCCTTCGGGAAGTGGTGTTCAGCCCAAGCACGGCAAGCGACCGGCCACAGAATATCCGTATTCTTGTGGCAGTTGGTGTACGAAAGGAGACAGGCGGAGCGCAGCTGCTTTGCATTCGCTCTTTCAACGGTGAACCGCGCGTCCGGCGGCAGAATATTTGTTTTCTTCGGGCAACCGGTGTTATACAGGAGACCGGACGACGCACGGCCCCAGAATGTACATTTTTCATTCGGTTAGCGGTGCTCGGCCGAATTGCGGCAAGCGAACGGCTACATAATTTTGGCAATTGGTGTTCAAGAGGAGACCAGCCTACGTGAGGTCTCAGGTTATACGTCATTCTTTCGGTAAGTGGCGTACAGCCGAACGACGGCATGGGTCTGGGAGTTGAGAATTCATGCACAGACGTGTTTGCAAGGAGACTCACCGGTGTAGGACCAGTTTTTCCCTGGGTGAAGAAAGAGCCGTTAGGGAGCCGAATGACGCAGACGCGTTTTTTATCCGCTCGGTGCTTCTACGTTTTAAATGAACTAACTTCCTTTGTGAAACAGTAATGAGTGTTCTAGGTGAACGGGCAAGGTGCAAGGACTCACTGGACATTACCAGGAAACCTTTAGAGCCATCGCAATGCCATTTATCACACACGAAGACTCTGCCACACCGGCGGTTGAGCTAAGCCTCGTCAGTCATAGCCGCTACCACGCCTCGCCCATCGGATTCGTCGACGCATCAGCTCGAGGCTATTCGCCCCCTCAAGAAATGGAGTCCATTGGAGACATCGACCCGACAGAAATGTTCGACCCGAGGTGGCGGAGGTACACAAAAATAAGTGGCCTTAAAGGGCGTCGAGCAAGCGGCCGCCACGCAGGAGCTCAACCGGCGCCATGTCCAGGACTCCCCATCAAAGAAAGGCACGGCCGCGCAAAAGCTCAAGATTGCGACTATTCTTCTTACAATAATACAGCGAAAAACAATGTTGCACTATTTTGTTGGTGTTAAACGTAGAAGAGGCTAAGCTCGTGCATTGGTAGGCTCAACGTCGTGCCCTGCTTCATGAAATTTTGTGACTGTCTATTTAGAAACACGTGTTATTTTAAATTTGCCATAACAACAGCGCCTTGTGAATGACGAAGCCTGGAAGTTAATTTAGTAGCGGTGTTTGAAGGTGAGCTTAGCTACACATCGGAAATGACTCATTCGTTTAAACTAATCGGCCGCATCATAGCAAACACAGATTTCGTGGGTTTTTTTTTTTTTTTTTGCTCAACGCAGCTTGTTGAGTGCACGCATGATTTGGCTCAAAGCTTAAAGTAGCCGACCGTATTTTCTCGTACTGCAAAAAAAGCAGTTGGAGGTGTTCCATATCAGCTTCTTGTTAGTACATTGAGGGCTACAAGCCTAATGAATCGGTTATTGCATGGATAGCCGAGTATATCTCTCCAAGACAGCAGTCGGTCGCTCTCAACGGTTGTTCGTCCGGATATGTTCCCGTGGCCTGAGGAATTCCTCAAGGGGAAGTTGCGGGCCCTCTTTCGTTTCTGTTATACATAAATGTTATTACTATTGGCCTCAAATGTTTGTTCAAATTGTTCGCGAATGACGGTGTGTTTACAGGGCTATAGCGAATGGACGTGATTCCGAATACCTGCAGCATGATTCTAATTTAATAACATCATGGTGTGCTGATTGAGAAAAGTCGTTGAATGTTAAAAAGTGTGTTAACGTCACTTTTACAACAAAACCTTCATTCCAATTGAATACGTATAGCGTAAATTACAGTGCTTTAAGAACGGCCGGGGAATAAAAATAACTAGAAGTTCTTTAGACAGAGATTAGAGGTTAAATAGGCACGTTCACAACACAAAAGTTACGTCTGCACGTGTTTTTGGCTTTTTGAGATCAAATTTCAGCGAACCTCCATCTACCTGAAAAGAACAACCTATTTTACTCATGTGCGCTCAATGTTGGAGTACACATGTGTTTTCTCGGATCCCTACACCAAAGAGCTGGTTGATACGCTCGAAAACATACAGAATAGGGCAGTGCGATTCATATAAGGTAATTGGCACTGTCAACTTAACACGAGGGAAAGTAAAAGTACACTTGAATTGTAAGACGTAAAAGATCAGAGAGGAAAACTCAGGTTGAAATTTTTTCGTAATATCTTTCATTCGAAAACTGGAATAGAAGGGGAGAAGTATATCCAAGCGCCATTCTACATATCCCAAAGTGGGATCGGTAGCTTGAAGCAAATTGTTAGCTTTTCTTTAAAGATGACATCTTGCCCGATTCATTTTATCTTAGATCAATACGAGAGTGTAATTATCCTCCACGTATGATTGTACCAACTGTTTATAATAACGATTTTCACGGGGCTTTGTGGAATTATTTTGTTATTTGGTCTCATATTTGATGCTTAGTGTTATGTATCTCCCTGCTGTAATGCATGCAAAGGCAAGCAGATATCAAATAAATAAATAAAAAATAAATAAACAACAAGAATGACTAAATAAATAAACAAACTTGCGGAGCTTCAAGTTCGCCTGCGACGGGTTGAGAACCTTACGCATTCAAACTTGACCAATAAAATATTGATTGTTTTATTCGTTGCAGTATGCAATGTTTGCTGTATGAATACTACCATTGCCATGTTATTGGTTTTAAACAAATTATGAAACGCTAGTCTTACGCCTTTCTTTGCGTGAACACAGAGGGATAGAACTTTAGCCATCTGCAGCAAGGCGTCATTCGCAGCGCGTTTAGAATTTTTTTACCGTTGTACGACATGAGAGGAAAATTAAGTTATTCTGGGCTATTAAGTGGTGTGCCCGTAACTCATGAATACAACTTCAAAAATAGATTGAAAATGAAAGCACTTGTTCGATCTCTCCAAGCATCAGCCCTGTGAAAGAGCATCAGAAAAGTTGATCGAGTAGACAATTTCTTTGCAAGAAAAATGGGCAAATACTGGACACACTTTTTTGTGCGAAGGAATTTATATTGAATGCTCCTCAGTTTTTGTGGAGTACCAAAACGCTTCGTAAAGGCATTCGCGCCGGTTTTATATACAACAAGATTGGTCAAGCAACTGTTGTAAAAATAGTTGATATAGTCAGAGCATGAAAGTGCTCGGGAAGACTGTCCAAAATGAAATTGGCTAAAAGCGGCGCTTTCATCGTTGTGAAAATCAAGAGCATCCCTTTACCGCCGCCCTCCCCCCTCATTCCCCGTTTATTGCAGGTAAGCTGCCCCACAGAAGATATCGGGACATGGACAATACATCTATTCCAGCTCTACAAAGAACTGAATATTTTCTGCATTCGACCGTAAAAGAGGCACATCAATTAAAGGAACGACGATTTGTGAGCACTGTTTAATAAATGAATTTTGGTGTCAACTAACGCTGATAATTAAGCAAGGCTGCGCTGAAGGCTGGACGGCTGGTGGTTGCGCGCTGGCTGACTTTGCTGTGGCTGCATATACCCAAAATGCTGTGTTTGTGCTGCTGCACTGCGCGACTGAGTCATCTGCTTGCGCGACATGCAGTGAACGGCCTCAGTACAGTTAACGTACTGAGGCTAACTCCAATGCCCGCAGCACGGCCGTATTTCCGGCAGCTTTAGTCCGGCTGGAGTCCGACGACCGCATCTCGGATGTCCTCCGGTGGCCGTACTTCGGCCGTACACGGGTGTCTTCGGAATGCCCGGAGCCCTACGGCTGGAATTTGGCCGTATGAACGTAAGCCGGTCGACTGGCCGACGGACACTGGCCGTTGGACAGCCATGGGATACGGCCGTATACGGCCAAAAAGCCCACATTTGGACACGGGCCGAATATGGCTGCCGGAAAAAGGCCGGACAGAAGATCACCGGCCCAAGTACACCGGCTTGATTTAGACCAAACAGTCCTGTGCTGCCTGGTTTTTGCAAGAAAGGCCAGTGATACGTTATGACATCCAATAGCTGAGCGAGCATTTGGGAACATCAACGTTTATGAGTAGGCACCACACGTGGTTGTCTTTGTTAAATAAGGCAATAGCCACGTGAAATAATAGATGTACCATAGGGTGGAAGCGCGGGATGATAAACTACGCTGTGAAAACTGCGTTTGAGCGTCCACGTTGTGAACAACTATACTGCGCACTTGTGCGTAGTTACAGCCTACTAACCAACGTTATAGCCACCTGCTCGTATTTCACGGCAGCAGGGCATCCGCTCACTTATACTGTTTTTAAAATGCAGAAACTATGGATTCGTACCCGGAAAAAGAGGAGAATCTACGAGGAAATGCCAAGCCCCAAGCATTCAAAGCAACCTTCACAGTGTGCCTGCCTACGGCTCGGCAGGAAGGGGATATTATTTCACCAGCGCAGTCTTATTTGGCGGATTCTATCGTCTACAACATTTCTTTCTGCCACCGTTGCAGTATTTTGTACGAATGAGTGCTGACAAAGTTATACTTTTTCGAGGGCGATGAAAGCGGATGGTGCGGCCGGACCGACCTAGAGAGTTGTGCGCGTCTGCCGCGAATTGCGCTGTGGTCGCCCGGAAAAAATCGAGTGTCCAGTGCCTATAGAATAATCCGTGTCCGCGACTAAACCCTTCTTCTAAACTCCATGATATGACACAGGGTGCCTGCAAAATCTAGCACAAACTTAAATCAGAAGACCTTCTCGGATATCACATTGTTTAACGACAGCTTTTATCGCTTGTGAACCCCCTAACCTGTATACTACAAAAAATGCGTCCGCTGAGTAATCAGCTGTTCGTTGAAGTCGAAAAACAAAAGGAAGGTGAACACGGAGCTTGTATGTGTGATTGCTAAATCGTTCATTCTTTGATTTCGCTCTGCATTTGTACACATTAGTTAAGCGTATCCCTCCATCCCTTCCGTTCGCCCCCCCCCCCCCCCCCCACCACCACCATGATATGGGAAATAGAAGGGCATTTCGCATCTGGTTGGTCTAGTGAGCCCTACCAGACTAGCGTATTTAGCATTGCCGATGCTGTGCTAAGTTTTTATTTCCCGTACGAGCTATTCTGTTCCTTATAGAATTGTCGACTTTTTATTTTTCTCTGGTTACATTACCATTCTTGGTTCTTGCTTCAAAGCGTAAGTTGGCACATATTCAACGACGCGAATTCTAAGTATATACTACACATTTTTGCCTCGCTTATAGTGCCATAAAAAGCACAAGTTATTTTCAAGTATTGAATAATTACATCGCCGAAACGTATTGTTCGACGACGTATATATTGCAAAGAAAGCGGCATCCTAGGCCGCGATGAAAAACGAAGCCAACACCTCACTGTGCCAGCATCAGGTGTAAACATAACACCAATAGAATTCACTTGTCCTGACGTATTCCAAGGTGACAATGCTGCTAAGCTGCTACCGTCGCCGACGCCCGTATGAGCGGCAAAGAAGCGCACAGAACTGCGTCCCCGGCTGGCTCTTGGTAGCGTTCGAGAACTCTTCCAAGACTCAGCTGTTTTTGAATGCCCTAAACCTACTATATTATGAGAGACGTTATCATACTAAGTTGTTGAGGGCGCAGAAAGGCAAAAACGAGCGAAAGAGAATCAAAACACTGCATGAGCTCCTATCAGCCACGCAGCGTTCATCCCATAAACGCCGCGGAGAAGCAGCGTCTGGCGGCACAGCGATCGCGCAGCTCGCGGCGTATAACTCGAGTAACTTATATAATTCGAGTAAATCGAGTAAGGCGTATAACTCCAGCAAGTGGAGTAATGTATCCCGACGCCGAAGCGGCGGCCCCGGGTGTTAGCGCGAGTGCGCGTTTTAAAAGATTGCACTTAAGGTGTGACGTCGATGCTTTTTTAAATGCAGAGCATTTCAGTAACTCACGATGTCACCCGCGTTGGCGTCCGTAGTCCGCATCGCTCCCCGTCGGTCTGGCATTGGATTGGATTCGATTGGATTGGATTGACTTGGATTGGATTGGATTTGATTGGCTTGGCTTGGCTTGGATTGGTTTGGATTTGGATTGGATTGGATTAAAGTGGATTGTGTTGGATTATGTTGCGTCATAGCCGCGCCACGTTGCGTCATAGCCGCTCCACGTTGCGTCATAGCCGCGGCAGGGGGTTCACGGCACGTTTCACGTTTCACCATCGACTTCATCGACAATGTCTACGCGGGAAGAGAAGGCGGCGCGGCGGCGTGCTGCGGATGCTGAGCGCAAGCGCCGCAAGCGAGCCGCCGACGCCGAACTTCGCCAGCGAGAAGCCGCAGCCATTTGTGAACGTCGGACGGCGATGCGGGAGGGAAAACAAGCACAAAAAGAACAGAACTCCTGCTGGCGCAGTTTCAGGCAGTGCGCGCGCGAGCACTGCGAAGGCGGGAAATTTGAAATGCGTCGGGTGGTAGCAGTGAGTGGATAACGGCGCTACAGCCCATTATGGCGAATCAGTGCTCTGCATTTCCAACAGTTTTCACGTAGAGTGGAACGGCTGTAACTTTTCACTCGTGCTTTGTTTGTCGTCGCTGCAGTAATTTATAAGCCGAATAACCCACCACGGTAGTTCAGTGGCTATTGCGTTGTGCTTCGGAGCACAAGGACGCGGGTTTTATTACCGGCCACGGCGGCTGCTTTTCTGATGTAGGCGAAAAGCAAAAACGCCCGTGTGGTCGCGATTTAGGAACCCAGGTGTTCAAAATTAATTAGAGCCCTCCACTACGGCGCGCCGCATCGCCTGTGTAGCGTTTGTTTTGGTATGGGTGTTTCCGTTAAAAAATTCTTTTGCAGCTACAATAGAGCCGAGTTAACTACCAACGCTAGATTTTTTCAAACTCAATCGTATTTTGCCCTCAAGGCTCCTTTAAGGCTGTTTTCGCTCGTCTTGATTACATTTGTGTTTATCACGCAACTACCGCAGATTATTCGTAAAGTTACTATAATGCTCCAAAATCTGTGTTAATTCGGGCTTGTTGGTACATACTTAGTGTGATAACAGCGCTAGGACAGGACACAGAGAAGGCGACACGAGACTGGGCGCTGACTAACAAAAAAAAAACCTGTACGAGCTTTTTTTTTTTTTTTGTTAGTCAGCGCCCAGTCTCGTGTCGCCTTCTCTGTGTCCTGTCCTAGCGCTGTTATCAAACTAAGCTCCAAAATCGTCTGCCCCGCGGCAGCGATACAACTGTGCAGCTTCCACCTTAAGGTTTCACAGGAATTTATGGTGATGATGATGGATAGATTTTTAGGGCGGAAGCCCGACCAGGGGCTAAGAATGTAAAAAAAGTTCACAGGTATTGCCACGGAGGTGAAAATCTCAGATTCACGGCTATCGTAACCGAGGACCACCGTTGCTCAAATTTAAATGAACACCTGCCACAACGCACGCACCTTCTTCCTTGCCGGGAGGGAACAGAGCCCTTTGACAACAGATACAGTCCAACCCGGTCTTTGCGAACGGCAATATCGCCACTATTGGTTCGATATGTGTAATAGTTCGATATAGCCGAACCCGCCTATAACGAGTTTATTGTGGCGAGTTCGAAATACGCGGGAATCCTCTTGCCATCCCCGCATGCAGAAACGAAAATACAAAATTTCATTACCATACACAAAACAATGGATTTATTGCAAATAATGAAGCTATATTCCGCCTTAACGCCTTAACTGCCTACTTCAAAAAAAAAAGCGGTGATTTTTTGTTGTTATGGTTCTTTTGGCAGCCTCAACTAGCGTAGCATTATTTACACGAGACATTGTTTGACCAGTTAGAGTTCGTGTACTTCAATATTGCAGAAATATTCGCGGAGGCCATCGATTGCCGAAAGCACTTTATTAAGCGTCGGACGGCTTTCACTCGCGATATCCTCTGCCTCCTCGGTGCTTTTCATCAGCATTACGACGGTGCTGCTGACGGCGACTGCGTCCGAGGGGCTTACAGTGACGACAACGCCTTCGTGGACACTCAGGAAATCTTGGAAGGACACTCCTTTCGGCACAGCATCGGGAAAGTTGGCGAGCTGCCGTCTTGGTCAGGACTCACTGACTGGGCGGGTTCCGTAATGACTTCCGCGCGTCGGGAACAGTTACGGAAAGTGTCGGGCGCCATCTCACTCCATACGAGGCGCAATGTCTCATTCGCGACCTTTGCTCCGCGGCCAATGAACATCTCATTCACCGCTCCGAGACCATGCATTTTGGCGGTCATTCCAGGCACGGCGAGTTCAATATATCACATTTGAAGTTCGTTATAAGGAATATGTTGGGCGCGTATTTCCGTAACTGATTTATTTTTGTTCGATATCTAGGATAATTCGCTCTCTCCGGGTTCGTTACAGTCGGGTTTGACTGTTGCACAAAAAATGTTCACTCTATGATGGCGAACGCCGCATTTCGAATCCAGTTTTGTATTCTAGGAGAATGCGTCTCGCCGAAGGGTGCGTTTTCTAAAAATCCGGCGATGGTTGACAAGCTCGGGAACTTGCGTGTTTGGACCTACCGCCCATTCTAGCCTGAGCAAAAGCTTGCTAGAAATTGCGCCGCTACACCTACGTAAATATATTATAGGAAGCCACAAATAGAGCAGAAGGCTGATGAGACTTAACAATAAAAAAAATGATCGCGTACTATATCATTAGAAATGTGCACACTCGGGTCATATAGATTTTTTACAGCCTTCATCTATTGTTTAGTCGTTCGTTTCTTTTATCTACCTCGGCTTACTTTCGAAGACTCTCTTCGTGTGCCATTGATGAGGCCTTGTGCATTTTCGTTATGTAGCAAAGATTTGCGATGGGTATACTGCGCTTCCAATACTGCGCGTGAGGATCCTATTATGCCTCTAAAACTTTCATCAGATCCCTGATCACTGTTTGGCCATTACAGCTATCCTGATGATCGGTGGTGTTCAAATCTTTACATTCCTACGATCTCCGTTCTTCCAGTTGATCGGCGGGGAAGACTAAACCTGATTTTCGCTAAATTATTCATTCATATAACAACCCGATGTTCCTAAGGAAGGCCCGATGAGTATATGGAAGCTGCACTTCAGTAAACGCTGTCTCTATATGTAAGCAGTAAAAGCGCAAAGACTCACGGCTACGTTGTCTGCCCCCGCAACTTCCGGTTTGAGAGCTCCCCTGACGCCGGCGTGTTTCACGCACGCGGGTGTGCGTTGTTTATAAGTCACAGAGTGCTTACTTTTAAAGGAAGATCCCAGTGGGATCAATTGTTGTTATTCATTCGAGGCGCGATTCATGAGCGTTTTCATTCGGTGGAACGGAAGAGAAGCAGAGCTCACTAACCGGAAGTGAAGGCAGCAGTCGACGTAACCGTGAGCCTATCCGCGACGACCGCTTACTATTGCTCTGAGCAATGTTTGCACTCCTACCATTTGATGCAGGTTTTTATAGTAGGCGCCACCTCGTCGCAACTTGCAGGCACGTCATGCGTACATCCCTGACTCAGGCCGATCCATAAGGTTTGTGAAGCTACAAGCTCACTGTGATGTCAGTTCGTTTTTTACCATATTTGCTGCTTGTAGCAGTGCTACGTTTTACAAATGCTTGTCCATTTGAGCAACTCTTGAAATATAATAGCCTCTTCAGATATTTCGCTATAAAAAGGTGGCATACGTTAGGTGCCTACCTTCCATTTCCTATTTGTAAAATATCATTTTGTATAAGTTTTTGTAACTCCGCTAACGGGTCACCAAAACCACTTGCACGCGGAATTTTGTCCCTTTTTAAACTTGAATTTGATGCCACCTGTTTTATAACGCAAATGAAACGCAGATCTATTTTTATTTTTGTTGTTTACTGTTACACTACCAGTAAGGGAAGGAGAATTCCTCTGTGTTGAATTAAGCAATATCATTTCAACCGTGGGGAAGTTCAGGCAACCAGATTAAGGGGGTAAACCTTTCGGGTAGGTATTTGTATTTGTTAAAACCTTTGTGTGATCTCCGCGTAACCAAAAATGAAGTGGTACCGCAGGCTAGTAGTATGTGAATTTAGGTTTGATTTCATTGTTTATCCGTCATGCTTTCACATGTCTGGAGTACGATCAATTACATAATGACGAGAACGATTATTGCAAAGTACTCCCGACAACGTATATAAGCTCTGTCAGTTCTTAATTCAAAGAAGGAAGTAGCGTCGTTTTATGTTGCCTACAACAAAGCTTTGATGCCATGGTCACGGTTAATCGCTCTCTGTTTCAACAAATAAGGGTATTATCAGACGATCCCAGGCAACAGTGTTCTAGGTCATTTCGGTAAGTAAACGCAGCAGCCATGCAGGCAAAATGTCATTTCTAATCATTCGAAGTTCTGCGCAGATACCTCATTGTAATGGAAGTGTTGTAGCAGCAGAAAATGTCTTGTATGCCCTTGAAAAAGCAGCTCAGCTTGATTGCTTTATTGATGCTGGCGCCCGCTTTCATAAATTTATTTGCTAATACAGAAAGCTTCGATTATAGATTCATGCGCGCGTATTCAAACAACGAGGCACAATTTCGTCCGATAAGAACGTTTTCCTCGGGGAAGAAATGTTTGAAGCATGGGGTTCCAAAAATCAATAGATTGCGGCAGGCGCAGCATTCCCTGTTCACAACAGTGCCATGAACAACGAGCTCTATTGTTTGACTGCAAGAATCAATAGCGGTGCCCTCATTACACTTTTCAGAAAACGCACCCTTGAGGGTTAGCCTGCGTAGATAGCAAAGAGCCTGGGCAGGCAGTCAAGAATTCACAGAAAAAAAAAACAATTTGACGAGAACGTGTATGGCCTAAGCCCCACTTTCCACGCCCTCGTCGTGGTGTGCGTATCCAGTCAGACCAATGAACGTCCGTCTGGCGTACAGAAAACTAAAAATCCCTTTCAACGAAACGCCCCTGCATGGGTGCGACCTGGCTCTGAGAAACCCTTTGTGATTGTGCCTTTTGCACGTATGTTATTTTATAGTGCTAAAAGTTTTTGTATTTTATAAAAATGGTGTTAGACGTAATACGCTTGTTTACGTGCCGCGGAGCAACATATTTTCCTGTAGCCATTGTGGTCATCTTTTGCTACATGATAAACAGGGAATATAATTTGCGCTAGCCAGAAGCAGTCCTACAAGCAACATATCCACCAAGAATTTATATACTCAGTAGAGTAGTTCGTGATAATTTCTAGACAATTATAGTTCCGGAGAAAAAGAAACTTCGCGATATACCGAGTACATCCGGCCAATGGTAAAGCCTATTTTCATAAGTGCCTGCAAATAATATTTGGCCATATATGGCCCACACTTGCTTAGAGGGCACTTGAAACCACACCACATACAGTTGGCTACACTAAGACTACGCCAGAAACTGACCTTGTACACGGTATTGCCACCAAAGGATGATCCCAGGTATGACTGATTTAGCGACCTGCTTAGTGTGCACATAAAGATGCAGATCCCCAGCGCGGGAGTTAACATTTCTACTGCCGCCGCGCTCGGCGTGTCTTCTACGATGTATAAGAGCACGATCTGACGAACGTCTTGGTCATTGGACGCCTTGTGCTTGCGAAACGAGTACAGAGCACTCTGCCGATGATCGCTGTGTACTGCTCCTCGAGTAGATTCTCTTCGCATCAGTGGTGGAGCTACCAATCCCGTAGTTCATCGGAAAGCGTTAGCGCCACCTCGGACTCAACGAAGCAATAGTGTTTCATGCGACCCCAAGACAGCTGCCACTCGATTGACTAAGGGCTCTGAATCGAAGACTCAATTTTCCCGCTCAACAGGCTACAACGGTCAGCAGCTATAAGCAAATGCTGCAGCAATGTATGTGTTATTGTGTTTTCTGCGGTTGATGGGAGTTTAACATGCGTGTGAGAACAAATGGCGCACATTTAGTGTTTTCGTTTTGTGACCAGCCTTTGCTTTTCCGCCTTGATGATACGGGTTAACTAGCACCAGAATAAACCGGTAAACAGTCCTGAGGATGATGATGATGGTTTGTGTTTAATGGCGCAAGGCCGACGAGGGCAAAGAGCGCCAGAGACGTTATTTAATGAAAAGAAGTGTTTACCACAAAAGGTAGCTATAAAATGTGTAAACTCGACATAGTAAAATCAATAAAGATAATCGTGATGGCTGGTGTATAGAGCCAGATTTGATTATGCATGATAGGAAATGAGGTTTCAAAACTTCACGTCTGACAAATACTTAAACACGCGTTTCACAGAAACCTTGGCATCGTCACCCAGAAACAACGATGGGTGTAGGGGAATATGTTGTCTGTACAGTTCTCTGAAGTGTTTGTGTCGTGTTGTGTCAAGTGTGTTGCATTGTATGAGTATGTGGACTACGGATAGGCCCTCCCCACACCTGCTACACAGGGGTCTTGGAGAACCCGTGAGCAGGTGCGAGTGCGTCACATGTGTATGGTCTATCCGTAATCTAGCTAAGGTAACTTCAATGTGCCTGTTGTGTGAGTCAGTAGTGTATTGTCCCAAGTGTGGTTTTATTACGTGTAGTTTGTTGTCTGTCTGTTCGCTCCAGTCTGCTTGCCACGTTTTACGGAGTTGCTGTCTTATGTGTGGCTTGAGGTCTGTGTAAGGAAGTGTTGTTATGTTTACTGTGTTTCGGAGTGCAGCATTGGCGGCCATTTCATCCGCCAGTTCATTTCCACCGATGCCAGAGTGGCCTGGCACCCAACACACAGTCACCTCATGGTTTGAAGAATACGCCAGCATAATTGATTTCAAGAGAAGGTTAACTACATGGTTTTTCGATGACTTTCCGGATGATAATGCACGGACGACGCTCAGCGAATCTGTATAGATGATAGATTTAGGAATATTATGTTCAACTATGTGATTTACAGCCAGAAAGATGCCATATGCTTCTGCCGAAAAAATACTTGTCTTTGCATTCATGGCTCTACCTCCTTCAAAATTGGGTCCATGAGCAGCACAAGACACCGCAGTGAACGTTTTGGAAGCATCAGTGAAAAACTCTGCAGCCCTGTATTTATCCTGCAGATACATGAAATGCTGCTGAATCGCAATTCTTGGTGCCCTGTTCTTATCAAGATGCGCAAAAGACAGGTCACAAAGCACAGGGCGCAGATTCCATGGTGGTATAAAATCAGTGATGGGTGTCTTGTGAATGTCTAAAAAGGGTACCTCATGCTCAGAGGCTTCCTCTCTTACCCTAAGTGAAAAGGGCAGAGAGATGGATGGACGATTTAAGAACAGTTGTTGTGAGGATGTGTTATTATTGGTGGAATTAAAAGGGTGGTTAGTCAGGGCCATGATTTTCGAGGCATACAACAAATCCATGTAAATCCTCTGGTGATATAGGGACCATTTATCACACTCGGCGTAGAGGCTCTCGACTGGGCTAGTGCGAAAAGCACCACATGCAAGGCGAAGACTTAGATGCAGCACTGGGTTGAGCATTTTCAGTGCCGTTTTTGTTGCAGACCCATAAATGACGCTTCCATAGTCCAATCGGGACCCCACTAGGCTTGTGAAAATACGTAAGAGGAGTTGCTTGTCCGTTCCATAAGACTGGAGGGACGAGATTTTAAGAATGCTCAGAGCCTTTAGACATTTATGTTTCAATTGCCTAATGTGAGGTATGAATGTAAGTTTTTCATCCAACACCACTCCTAAAAACTTGTGTTCCTTCCTCACAGGAAGCGAAACGCCATTAAGTGTAATGTCTGGGTCCGGATGGATCCCACGCCTCCTGGAGAAGACAACACAGGTGCTTTTTTCTGGATTAAGTTGAAACCCATTCGTGTCTGCCCAGCTGGCAAGTTTTTTGACAGCCAGCTAGACTTGACGCTCACAGATGGACGTATTGTATGATTTAAAAGATACCTGGACGTCGTCTACATACATGGAATAAGAAATTGTAGGTGGCAATGCCTTCCCAAGGGAGTTCATTTTAACTATGAAAAGAGTGCAGCTTAAAACTCCACCTTGCGGAACGCCGTTTTCTTGTACATGAACCCTTGAGAGTGCGCTACCAACTCTCACACGAAAAGTTCTTTCGGACAAATAACTAGCAAGAATGTTCATCATGTTCCCTGAGACACCAAATGACTTCAGGTCACTGAGGATCCCGTAGCGCCAGGCGGTGTCATATGCCTTCTCAAGGTCAAAAAACACCGTTGTGCAAAACTGTTTATGAATGAAAGCGTCCTTTATGTATGACTCAAGAGCGACAAGTTGGTCATTTGTAGATCGCCCCGCCCTGAAGCCTGCCTGGCAGCTCTCGAGAAGACCATGGTACTCTAAGAAGTACACGAGTCTCCTGTTTATCATCTTCTCAAAGAGCTTACACAGGCAGCTTGTCAGGGCAATGGGACGGTAACTGGCGGGAGAGGAAGGGTCCTTTCCTTCCTTCAAGAAAGCCACCACTATGGCCTCCCTCCATGAGGGAGGAATGTGCCCCGAAAGCCATATGTTGTTGTATAGATGTAGGAGTGTTTCAAGAGTGTCTGGGTGTAGGTGTTGTATTATGGTGTATGTGATTTTGTCTGCACCTGGAGCTGAAGGCTTACATGTGCTGAGAGCAACCTTCAGCTCATGAATTGAAAAAGGACAATTGTAAGAAGTGTGTGACTTGTTGTGATCTTCTTCTTTTCTACAGATGTTTTGTGTTTCATGAAAGTGTTTGTGTAGTGTGCTGAACTGGACACGTGTTCGAAGTGTTGTGCAAGTGTGTTAGCCTGGTCTTCCAGTGTGTCCCCTGTTGTACTAACCAGGGGCAGGCTGTGTGTCTGTTGTCCTTTTAGTTTTCGTATTCGTGTCCAGACTTTATGTGTGTCAGTGTATGAGTTGATGGAAGTGAGGAAGGTGCGCCAACTCTCCCTTTTCGCCTCACGACGCACTCGCTTTCCAAAAGCCTTTGCCCGTTTAAAAGAAATAACGTTATCTGACGTGGGGTACCGGCGAAGGACACCCCACGCCTTGTTCTGGGCCTCTCGCGCCCGCCTGCAGTCCTCGTTCCACCACGGCCTCCTCTGGTTGCGCGGGGCACCAGAGGCGTGGGAAATAGACTTTTCGGCGGCTTCGAGGATGTGCGCCGTGAGGAGTTGGGTAGCTTCTTCGACGTGTAGGTGTCCTATGGATGTGTAGTGTAGTTTGGATGTCTCTGTAAATGTATTCCAGTTAGCTCTTGCTTCATTGAACCTATTATGGGAAGATGGACTGCATGGGCCTTTACCTATGTATGTGAGTGAGGTGGGGAAGTGGTCACTACCGTATGGGTCAGTGCCCACAGCCCACTCGAGGAGAGGAAAGAGAACTGCGGAGCCAATCGCCAAGTCAAGACATGAGTATGTGTTGTGTCCTATGCTATGGTATGTAGGCTGTTTATTGTTGAAAAGGCATGCTCCTGAAGATGTAAGGAATTTCTCTATAAGGCGACCTCGGGCATCAGTGCGAGAAGAGCCCCAAAGAGTGTTGTGAGCATTAAGGTCGCCTGTCAGGATGTATGGTTCGGGCAGCTGGTCAACCAGCGCCTCGAAGTCAGAGCTTAAAAGTGAAACATCAGGAGGAATGTATATGGAGCATACCGTTATCAACCTATTAAATATTATCAAGCGTATTGCTACAGCCTCAAGGATAGTGTTCAGAGTGACAGGGTGGCAGGCTAAGGATTTCCGGGCAATTATGGCCACACCGCCAGAAGAGTGTGTGCAGCCATCCCTGTCCTTTCTGAAGACCATGTAACTATTCAAGAAATTTGTGTGCTTGGAATTCAAATGTGTTTCCTGAACACACATTACACTTGGCTGATTAGCATGCAGTAGTTCGTATACATCGTCAAGATTTTTAAGAAGGCCTCTACAGTTCCATTGAATTATGTTTTCTCTTCCCATTATTTAGTGTGAGAGCTACTGGAGTGTGTGTGTTTGTTTATGTGTCGTCTTTCGGGGCTGTGACTCTTGCCTTTTTTGGCTTGTCGGGAGGCTTTGGCGTCGGGACGCGTTCCTTGCGCTGCGTTGCAAGCAGGAACGGCCCGACATCCATGTCGTCGTCAGATGTCCGAGGGGTGCCCGACGGACCGGGCCCCCCGGACTTGGCCACCCCTCGGGAGGCCTTCGTTTGAGCCGCCACCGCCGAGGGCGTCCGGGGCGCCAGAGGTGGCACGGGCGGTGCGGTGGCGGTGGGAACCGGTGCGGGGCCTGTGGTGTCCATCACCTCGGTACCCTCCAACGCACTGGAGGACCGGGAGACAGAGGCGGGAGCGGCACCGGTCCCGACGGAAGACGTTTGCACCACAACCGCTGCTGCCTCAGCAAGCGGCGTGGCCGCGGGTTGGGCTGCCAGAGGCAACCCAGGGGGGGGGCGGGGCAGGGACCAGGTCAGACTCGCTGAACTGGGTCCCTGTGGACACCAGACGCCGCTCCGCCCCCCGGCGAGCCGCGTCGGCGTACCTCCCCAGAGGGAAAGAGGCGAACCTCTTTCGCGCCTCTGGGAAGGTGATGTTCTCCGTGACCTTGATGTTAATTATGCTTTTTTCCATTTGAAATTTTTCGCACTTGCGGGAGTACGCTGCATGCGGACCGCCGCAGTTCACACAAGTGAGGGTTTCGGATGGACAGTCGTCAGTCGGATGATCCTGCGCCGCGCATTTCGCACACGTCGTTCGGCCACGGCAAGAGGTTGTACCGTGCCCGAACCGCTGGCACTTAAAACAGCGCCGCGGATTCGGGATGTACGGACGGATGGAGCAACGGATAAAACCTGCATTGATGTGTTGTGGAAGAACTGCGCGGTCGAAAGTCAAGATAATGTGCTTGCTGGGAATCTCCTTGTCGTCTCTGCGGATAGTGATGCGTCTCACGGCAGTGACGCCCTGATCCTTCAAGCCGGCAAGGAGATCCGCATCCGTTTCGTTCAAGAGATCTGTCTCGGATATCACACCCTGGGAGCTGTTGAGGCTCCGATGGGGTGTGACCCTGATGTCTAGATCAGTCAGTCTAGTCTGAGCTAGAAGCTTCGTGGACTGCTGCTTGTCATTTATTTCGATGAGGAGTTCACCAGACCTTTGTTTTTTGGATTTATATGATTTTCCTACTATGGCTTCAAGATACTTGGCGATCAAGAAGACTGACTGAGATGCTAGAGGGTGGGTTGGATTGAGCGATTCCATCACAAGAAATCGAGAGAAATTATCCGGTTCAGGAAATGTTAAAGATGGCAATTGGGGAAAAGATACTTCGGTGCGGCCCCTTTTCAGGGACCGATCACGTTTGGGGGGGGGGTTGAAAATGCCATAGAGCATAGTATAAAAGTAGGGAGACTGGGGTACTTTCTTCTTTGACCTTACCCTGGTAGCCAAAGAGGTCCCGGAGCTCCCTGCCTGGTGAACAGACAGGGAGCCCATCCGCCGGAGCTTGACCTGGGCTCCGACGGCCACCGTTCGTGGTTTCTAACCCTCCACCTATAAACACATCGCCACGGTTGGATCCAGCTTATGTTTGGGGGCTCGGGGTCCGCGGTATCGCCAGTACCGTCACCAAGATTGCTCAAGGTGCCCCGTGCGGGGGTAAACAGTCCTGAGTGACCGGCTGCGCTGAGAAAAGAGGCATACAAACCCAGCCCCATATCACGTTGGTTTATAACTGCATCTGTGGGATTTTATGGTGAAAAAATATTAGATAGTAATATTAGTAATCGAAAGTTCGAAAGAGACCATGGGCAGCAGAAAAAAGGCTAAGGAAATGGCAGCACATCATTGTAGCGCGGAGAGGGAGGAGGGAGATATTACAGTTTGGGTGTCTCCTTGCTGAACACATAGGTGTCTAAGAAATAAAAACTGACACGCAGAGCGTCTGCCACCCAGCCACGCAAAAGGAAGGTAATAAAACATTCAAACGCTGCTCGTCATCTCCAGCACTGCAGGACTACAAATAACGATTAGGTTATAAGATGTGGCCAGCGCAGAGTTTTGGTCCCCCACACACTTGACAGAAATCTTTGAACACCGGCTGGCCGTAGTAGGCCGCTGCCATGATCGTGCAGAAGGACCTACACAGGCTCCGCAGGGCTATGTTCTACACGTTTTTACCAAAATCTCCTCAATTAAAAGCACCAGTGCACGCCACCTCAGTTCAATTAATTGAAAATTAGAACTAATGAAATTCAAGAATAACAACCATACACTGCGATTGGGAAGCAGTGCGGCATGCCAAAAACTTGGAAACTCCGTGGTACCAGTCCGCTTTGTGTCCCTGAAGGCAACAGCCGGGACGTTTTGCTTTAACGGGTGAATGTGTAGGAAAGGCGTCCTCTCCGCCTTCTAAAACCTGAAGGGCAAGGTGGCATTTCCATGCTACCATCACTCTGCTTATCCTCGTCGTCGTGACTGACAGTGAAACCTCGTGCTTCTGACTTCAGCAATGATGTCCTCACTTGTCAGTGCACCGCATAAAAGCCAATCATGTACACATTGACCTAGCCTGCAAAGATTACGTCTTTATGGCGTACTTCACGGGGGTTTCAGCTAGCTTTTACCCGCACTTAACTTGTGTTTCACTTATCCAATTCATTTCGCACGCGACAAAACCTCGTGTGTAAGAAGCTGGTGTGTTTCTGAAGTAGTCTGGAATGCACCAAACGGCGGGTTCGGTGGCTTGTATTTCGATTTATCCATGGTGGAACGTACTCACGTTCGAATTAAAGGATCTACTTGAACGTAGACTTAATGAAGCACTTGCCGGACCAAATCACACAGTTCGAAATATAACAAAACTCGAATGATTGAAGTTCGAATTATTGAGCCCTCACGATGAGAAGCGACTTCGTTGGACGGGTGGGTTTACTCCTTGCGACCGCGACCGTGTGTCTTCGGCTTGGTCATATACGCGGGAAGGTTTTCGAATATCCTTACAGCGGCGTCGACACGGAGCGTGAGTTTTTCGCGCTGGAGAGACACAGTTTGCCGCTAATTATGAACCCCATGGCTCGAATAACGTCCGTGGAGTCGAAATGCTTCTCGAACATGACTCGAAGCTGAAAGCGTCCGTCTCCTGTCGTGGAATTTCGCGGTCGCTTGGAAACCAACCTTTTTCTCTTGTATTTCGATACAAGGAGCGATGAACAGGCACTTAGCACGTCTGAGGCCTCGTAGTATACACGGTTTGCGCTTTGCGATGAATGAACATAGCTATATCGCAAAACAAACACCGCAGCAAGATCGCGACCCAACGCAGTGCGAATGCGGCCACCGCCGTCCAAGGCGCCTGCACCTACGGTGCCTCGATGTCAGCGCCGCCGTACAGGCGGATGCGCATGAATCGAGGCACTGTAACTGCACCTAGAGTTCCTGTATATCACGGAGCCAGGGAGTGGCGCGTCTGATTGCCACAAGACGCGGGTTCCAGCTTACGACCATAGAGAAATAAAAAAATTACAAGAGAGGTCACACGGGCTTCTCGCGGGCGAATGGCCTGACTCCTACGCCGTCCGGCAGTTGGCGCAAATGGTAAAAAACTATGTATTTAAGATTAGGCTAACACACAATATTATACTTTTAAAATTTTGTTATACATTACACTACACACTTTTATTTATGTAACAAGATGAATGGCTGTGAATGTAACTTTTCGTGGCCTTTTTCTGCCAAGCCTGGCCAAGCCGCAAGCGCAAGCCGCCATTTGGCTCTTTCGGCAGCGTCTGCACGGTTTTCACGTGCGTTTCGGCAGCCTCGTGCTAACCTTTGTTGTGGAGAATGAAAGGCCAAGCGCTTTCTTTGCGACATCGGTTTTGCATCCTGAACAAAATGTGAGACTTTCTTTTTTAAATTGCTGGTGTGGCGTATCATATTTACGTTTCCTGGTACTGCAAACGCTGCGACCACTGTTTAGCCTCAGGGAAATAAGGCATAGCTAGTTCTGCGTCTTTAGGATAAGCGCTTTGAAAACGCCCCGGAAAGGCGGAAGACACAATTTTTTTAGCCGGACTTAATAATATTTTAGGCTGGTTGTGCCGTTTTATCTAGTGCGCAGGGATGTCAGCAGTACGCGCCCGTCAGCGCACGTAGCGTTTACGTGCCGGACACGACGGCGGTGAGTTGCGGCAGTGGCCGGCTGTCCGTAGTCGAAGCAGGCGTTGTGCGCTTTCGCTGCACTGAATTATCTGAGCCGCACGCTGCGTTGTATTATACTAGCTACCCATTGCTAACTTGGCCAACTGTTACTGCTATTATTTATTATGGCCGTGATGCACTTAAAAGCTGTCCGGGCTAACGTATGCGACGAAGTAGCCGTATCTGCATTATTTGGATTATCTGGGCATAAACAGCAGCCGTACACTCATCGTAAAGTTTTACACATGTGTGCATAGCAAGCTGCCTGCGTACCAAGCAAACCCACTCGCCGACGCCGATAACGCCCGCGCGTCAGCTGCGGTAAAAACGCGTCTTTAGTCGGCAGGTAACAGCTTTTCTCGAGGCGGGGTGTGAGCGCAGTGAATTGAAACCTTCAAATATGGTCTTCGTTCTATACTGTATATCAAGTCCCGTATCGCAGGCAGTGCATAGAACTGTTCCCCACTTGCCGTTTTTTCAAGCGTTTGCGCTTTTTTCTCTAGTCATATTTTGGCTAGTTTCATAAAACACGCATTCGGCAGATTGCACCTATTCAGTCGGAGCTGTGTGTGTTCTTGTGATGTTTTTCAGTCAATGGCCTTTGGCGGTCATCAGTAGGACGCTCACTGCTGCTTGCCATGGTGTCCATACAGCTTCCCCAGGTGCCCGTTCTCGTGATGCGTTTCTTTCGCGGGCCCGTGGTGCAACAGGTTTTTTAAGCATTATATTACGTATAGTTAGCTCTCGCTCTTCGTCCGGATTTTACAAAAAAGACAAAGAGATTCAGGCTATTTTAGCAGCATTATCATTTTTTTATACCCAACAATAGCTGAATTACATTAGGAATGTGCCTAAACAGTGTTGCGAAATTACAAAGACCCATATTTTTAGTGTTGCTAATAGCTTGACGGCATGATTGCTGAATAGAACAAGATAACCCATTTTTTAAATAGGTGGCATGCACTGGAGGCAATACTTGAGTAGTAGTTGCAGTGAAATTTACAGACTGTTCGCAGGTCATTTGTCATTGCAAGCAGTTTGTGTACTACATCACCATCACCTGTGCAGGTCTACAGGTGCCCTCAAGACAGAGCCAACCAGCCAGCTGCATTCGTCATACCAAACATGGTGTAAGCACTTCATGGCACAGCACTTCATGGATCCTGCCATCGCAAGACTTACAAAAGTGGCCGTGGCTACTGTTCTTCCAGAGTTAGTTGTATTGATGACTGTCTGCAATGCTTCTTCCTGCCTTATTGAAGCTCCTGATGGGTACCGCAACAGTATTCCATCTATTGAACCTTGCCATTAGCACCCGAAAATCTAACACCGGTCTCGGCACTAAATAAGGCGTGACAATTGAAAAGCCTAACGTTGACACAAAGAACAAACTGTTGTTTTATCTCTGACGTGCCTCATCTAAATAAAACCACTCACAACAGCGTCCAGTCTCCAAACTCCACTCGCAAATTATTGTTGCTGCTAGCTCTAATATTGTGAAAACAGTACATCCAGGAAAGCCCTTTCACGTTATGAAGACTGCCAGGGTAAGAGGTCATGCTAAATGTCGTTTGTCACCGTACGTGCCGCGTGTTGTTGGAGTAACCTAGAAGAAAAGAACCATGTAGGACCTACGTTGAAAAAATGCGCTCATAACGTCCCCATAATGGGCTCATAATTTAGAACTCAAGATTGCAGACGGACTCGCAACTGTGCTACCCTAGAGAGCTGTATACACGAACTCAAGCTGCACCTAGGGTTACTGTATATCGCGCAGCGCAAGTGTTGCGCGTCTGAGTGTCACATGTCACGGGTTCCACCTCACGACAGCGAAGCCCGCTTTCAGTGCTCCTGACAAGACGCCGTTTTTGTAGCGTAAGCTACACTGACCGAGGTTGAGCCGTTTCGCGTGGACCTTGAAGGGCCGTGCTACGCAAGCGTGAGGAGCATTGAATTGGATTGGATTGGATCGGATTTGGGTTGGATTGTATTAGATTTGATTAGAAATATAATCCCATCGGAGTACGGGGGCCCTATTTTCGACTGCAATAATTCCCAGGGCAACTAGGAATTTACTGGAAGTCTTTTCTGATTGGCTTTCAGTTTTGGTCAGGTGCGTCCGGTTGACAAAGCAGGTGTGTGTGCCTTCATCATTTTGACGTTTTATGACGTTAACGGGCACCAGTTTTAATGTTTGCCTTATTTCTATTTGCAAAAAGGCCATAATTATTGCCGGCAATGAAAAACTAGTTTAAATGCACCGGACATGACAACGTATACTTTGCTATTCAACAGCAATACAGCTTGTAATACACGCCCTCTCTGTGATTGGCTGACAAGGCGTGACGAAATTTATACAGTTCGCGTTAACGATCACGTCCCATATTGGCAACTTCAGCCTGCGTTAAAGTGACGTAATGTTACGGAACAGCTCGAAAACGGCGACTGCTTTTGCCGCAAAATATGGCAAAAAATTTCGCCGACCTTCGGCGCCACGAAATATCTGGGAATTCGCCTCAGGCACAGTTTCGCATTACGCGCTTTACAGCACGTTTTGTACCGAAATAAACAATAGTCTCGACTGTTTCCAAGCCAGAAATAGCACAGCATACAAATGACATGCGATATTTTGCTTTTATGTTTGGGCGATAAGATAAAAATTGTTTGTTTTGCGTGATCGCAACATAAGAGGGCAGTACAAGCCTCTCCATGGCAAAGAGAACCCAATGCATGGCCTTTGTCCACACTCCTCCTAGTAAGCTGCTTGGTCACATGATTGAACTCAAGAGAAAAATACCAAATAAAAGTGACTCTTTTGTTCATTGCAGCGCTGATTGAGGATGAGCTTGACGAATGAGTGAATCGGCGACATCGGTACGCTCCGAGGTTATCAGGCGCAGCGCTTCGCTGTTATGTGCCGTAGAAGCGATGGTCTCAGTCGTCTTTTTATGTGATCACGCCATAAATTTGTACCATAGCAGCAGACAATAGCGTGGTGGCGGTGGCGGACGGGAAGGTGATAGCGCAACAAAGCTTGCATGGGAGTAGAGAGCTCAACTATGTTACTAAAAGCGATTGAAAGAAATAAATAGATACTGTAAAAAATATTGTGCGATGTTCTTAAGCTCAACATCCGCCTTTCGGTCGCTTTTGAACCGCCATTACTCGATCACTTTGTGGTGTTGGCGGCAATTTTGACCTGCAGCAATGTGTTTCTCTTGCAAACGTCTGCTACCGTCTAAATTTTATAATACATGCCAAGGTTTTCTATAACTTTTATGCGCAATATTCAGTAACTTGGTGGCGATCTTTATGAGCAAAGCTTCAAATTACAGTGCATGTAGTCATAGTTATACGTGTATCACGTCACTGATTGCTTACGTCGTGCTTACGCGAAAAAACATGGGGAATTGCCTGGGAATTTGTGCGGTCGAGAATAGGGCCCCGGGTGTGTACAGAATTGGGTCTACAAATTCGCCGGTCTGTTAATTACAGATGAGTGACGTCATGGCCGCGGCCGACACACTGGCGCCGGCGCGTGCCCAGCTGTGCGCCTCTGTTGCGCAATAGCCAAGTCTGACGCTGCGCCGCAGCCGCATGATAGCCGTTTCGCGTGGCTCCTGGAGAGCCATGCTGCGCATGCGCGAGAAGCAGTGACTGGACTGCACTGGACCGGGCTGGGCTGGATTGGATTGGACTCGAAGTGACGGGATGGGACTGGACTAGATTGGATTGGATTGTATTAGATTGGAAATCGTTTTAGCAGCAGTATGGAAATCAGCTAATCTTAGGCAACTAGGAAACCTAGGAATAACCAGCTGAACCTTAGCTCACGCTACGTATATCCTGGCTTAGCCGAGCTAAGCCACTGCTATTTTTTATGTCAGTTCCGCTCAATTACTGACGCAGGTTTCGGTGGCGGCGCAAGCGGCGACCGCTCAGCTGATAAAGGGGTATTCACGCGACGGAAAAATCCGCCATTTTGCTACCAGGAGTGCGCGCCACGTGACCCCTACGTCACGGTTTCTCGCCGGCGCACCGCTCCGATCGGAGGTCGGATCTTCTGCTCGCGAGCTACAAACGATCCGATGCTTGGCGGTGAGATTTCGGCTGCTCGTCGGGCAGCTGGCCGCGACTCAAGTTCTAGAGCGGTTTCGGGCGCTGTATTTTTATTGATGTTTGCTTTTTCTTACATTGGGCGCGAAAATGCGCCACGCAAATGACAGGCGCAGTGAAAGAGCCGCGTATACCACCAGAACGGTCGCTGGGCAAGCGGCTGCCGCGGAGTGGGCAAGGCAGGTGCAGGTAGCTCGAGCGATATTCTGTTATCGCTCCCCAATCCGCAAACAAAGCTGCACATACGAGAAAGGTGGCAGCGATGTGATGGCAAATTTCATTAAAAATCGTCATCTCGTCGCTTGCAAGAGCGGCACTCCAATATTCACCGCATGTGTGAAGCCTAAAATCTGTGTGCGGGCCCAACGTTTTGTAGGCGGACCGGCCGGCTGCTCCCAGCGAACGGTCGCCCCACCCACTGCCTCGCGTGTCGAGCGCCGTTCTCTTAAACGCGGCAGCGCCTGCATTGCGTCCGCGGCCAATTTTGGGGCGGCTGACACGATCAGTACGTAGGGGCTCTGGCCTAAATTGCTGCCGTCGCAGAATCGGCAATGCTATGGCAGCCCTCATGGTGGCAAAAGCGCCACGACGACGATGACAAGAAAGTAAACTGGACAAAGCGATTTGTCCAGTGTACTTGCTTGTCCTCGTCGTCGTAGCGCTTTTCCCACCATGAACATTTACCAACAAGCGCAGCTCGTAGTTCTTCTCAATGGCAGCCCTGCTGTCGATATAGGCGACGACAGTCGCATCCTCCGTGTGAGCGAAGGAGCTGGCCGAGCGGAAGTCCGCCTGCGGAGACGTTACGACATCCCTCAGATTTCTCCGCCGAAAGGCTCCGTCGTGTGAATGCCGGTTAAGCAGCCGACTATCCCCGCCGTTGCACTGCCCCGCAGCTGCCGGCACGCGCATGCGCCGACTCCTGCCCGCCGTTGCCACTGTTGCGGTGGTGCGGTGGCGGCTCCTACACGCCTGACGGGTGGCTTTCCCGCACTACCTTAGAATTCAAGATGGCGGAAGGACGCGCAACTCTGCTCCCCTAGGGGAGCTATACAGAGAAACTCCACCGGCACCGGACTCGCAGCTCCGCAGCGCGGGAGCGTTGGTCAAAATATAAAAAATTCCATAGCGTGACGCAGAAATTTCGTGACAAGTAAAGCATTGAAGGACAAGTGGCAGTGGCGGCTAAAATATTATCTCTCCACGATAAGTACAGTGAACTATAGAAATACGCGACAAATTGTTTTCACTCCCTGTGGACAATGATAAAGAAATAGGACTCAATTAGGTTCCTTCACCATACCAGGAACGTGCCGCTGAAGTTTCAAATTTGGAAGTCAAGGACTTCGTTCACGGTGTTGACGGGCATTTTAGGCATTATCATCTAGCTCGCGGAACAATTTCAAAACCGCACTCACATTTGGGATGTTAAAACAAAATGCTGAAATGGCTTTTTGGACATTTTAAACTAAACCTTTCTAGCTCTACCAGCCAACGGTTCTTTCGTGGCGTGCGGGACAACAAACTCCCAACGCGGCGGAGACGCCGGGGGGTGGGGAGGCGGAGGAAGGGTCGGAAAAAAGGAGGGCGAAGGGTTTCACTCCCGGAGCACACTAGAGATGGCGCGGCGAATTTTCCCAGCTTTCCCCGCGTGGAAGTGATTGCTCGCCAGTGGTGGCGTCGGCGTACGGCTTTGTGATCTGCTTTAGCGATGGTAGTGGTGGGTTTGTTTTGTTCTAGCTTCGTGTCCATTGCGCGGTGCCTTCGTACGGCTTGAGTAACTTCTTCGACAGAACCTCCAGGTTAACCAGCACCCGGCGTAATTACGTAGTCGTACGCCAAACAAACGTTAAGGATTGGTTCGGAAGGCAGGAAAACAAAATGTACAAACCACAAACCACAACTGCCCGCAAGAGAAACGCTACCTTTTGCGCGCTGCTTGCCACGAATGGGTATCCGTTTTCTAAATTGGTGAATACCAATTCGGTTCTGTTTCAAGAGGTATTACAGGAGGCGAAAGTAGCAACTGGATCTGATAAATCGCGATTATAAAATTTACCTCAGCTTTTTCGCAATTTTCAAACTTGCTAAACTAACTAGTTTAAAACGATATAAATGGAAATCACTAAGCTCACATGCCGAATTGTTTCAGTGTCTGCGCTTGTGTCGCGCGGTGCTGTAGCACCAAGCTAGCACATCAGGATGGCTAGGTTCCGCTGTCTCACCCTTCGAAACGCGCTCTTCTCCGTTTTCTTTCTTCCAGCGTATGGCCGGCTTACACCGGCGGCGTCCACTGCTCGAGCCCGGCCGTGGCCTACGGCGCTGCGTTCGGTACGGCGCCCCCCCCCCCCCCCTTCTTAAATTTCAGCTGACGGCTGGCAGAATCTCGGGTTTCAGTCTTTGTAGAGCGGAATTTAGTTTGCCACGTGTCGCGCAAACAGTGAGTGTGACGGCACGTGAAGAGAACAAATACGTGCCAGCGACAGGCACCCCTAGTTCTAGAGAAGCTCTCGCTTGAAGCGTGCAACGAAGAAGCAACAAAAAAGAACACACACACACACACACACACACACACACACACACACACACACACACACACACACACACACACACACACACACACACACACGCGCGCGCGCGCAAAAACGATTCAACATTATAGAAATCTTCCATTTGTATCGGAAGGATTCCACCTTCAAAATAATGTAATGGACTTACCTGACCGAGAAATATGTTTTGTCCGTGGATGACAACCCCCAGCGCCCTCTATATTGAGGCAAAGGAAGCCAGCAAGGCATGTGATAACACTTGAGGGTGTGCTAGGCGAGGGTGTGCTAGGCTTGAGGGTGTGCTAGGCGAAGAATAAGTATTTCCCAGACGCTTTACGCTGCCCTTTGTTTTAGTATGCGCGCTTGTAGGGGGCTATTTTAGCGTGACACACTTCCGGCGGTATCTTTGTTACGGGGGACCGGCCTTACTTACCGGATATTAAACAGTATTCCTTTGTAGTTCATCTCAGAACGGTCCTGCGTGGAAGTATGCGACTCCGCTGGTGTAAAACCTTCATGGAGTGGAATTTCTAAATTTTATTTTCATTCTTTGTGGTTTGTAGTTGGTGCCTGTATTTTGTCGTGGCAACAGAGGCGCACACTACGCCTGACCATGTTGCATTTTCTCATGACGCTTGAATGGCCGTAAATTCTGTGCCACGCAACTGCTCAGAACACTAACCAACCAAGGGAAGCTGTTTCTGGGCACACATCGTGCACATTATCAGTCACATTTTGCATACGAATGATGACGGCGCCACACATAAGCATTTCAGGCACCGTCACAACGGACCACGGAACTGGGTGCCCTGTTTTGAAGGTTCGAAAAAAGTACAGTCGACCCAAGTTTGATTACTCTAATTACCCGATAATGATATTAAATTTTATATGTCTTCCAATCGTGTTATTTTCTGGCGCCTGTTTAACTTCGCCGCCTAACAATATTCCATCTGCGGTTTGGCGGTAATTAAGCGGCACAGCGTAGTAAGCGCAATTCGGTTCCTTGTAACACAGAAATGCGATAATGATGGAGTCTGCTTTGACTATTCGCCTTGCCTGTACAACCACTAGATTTGTCGTGCGTGCAGAATTTCCTTTCTGGGCTTTGCCGCTCTCATATTGCGGAAGTTTAAGGCTTCCGCCCTTGACAGCCGTTTTGTTCGTGCTGATGATACAGGGGTTTCGCATACAACGTAAAATAAATGCGGTTGTTTTTCTCCTCCTCTTTGAGGAATAACCCCATCCATCTCCGTGCGTTAGTTGTAGCCTGTATCCTCAAGGTACTAAAAGCTCTTGACCAGGCAACCTGGAGAGAACCCGATACCCAACTCTCGTAAAATAAAACTTCAGCAGACATTCCGGTTATTTTAAGGAATATTCCGAAGCATTTGGGTTGTATAGAGGCCACTTCCTACGACGCAGTTTTACCGGAGTATATAATGAGCGGTCCGGAACGCCACCAAACACACCAGACCGAGAACATGGCTGGTAAAAGGCGACAATTGATATTGCCAGCCACCAGGCTTTCCAACAAAGCACTTGTCGACAAACTGTTGAGATAAACAGGTCGGGATGTTGCTGTGACGTAAAGCCAAAGCTTATAAAAGGAAGCATGACCTTGGTTACAGGAAGGCTGTGATATAATTGTAAAAAGGAAATCGGTGATCAGTCAGGCAAAAATAAAGCAGCGTGTGCTTTATCTCGTATATTTGTATTTCAGCCCATAGGGGAGTTTAGTTCTTCAAGGATGTTTTCAAATTCTTCGTTACATGTTACCTTATTGTCTTTCTCTGAAGTATTATATTATTACCTTTAGGTCCCACAGATACATCAGCGAAGTTGAGGTACTGGGAATGGCTTACAGAGCCCAACATTCGCAGTTGCGCTCCCAAAAGACGTTTCTGCGTATACCAAGAACCTTCGGCAACAACTGAGTCAATAATTTACCGGCCTGGTTCACTGGAACCGCCTTACAAAGCCTCCGAAAGCCTTAACTCAGAAAATGGAAAAGGCCTTTTCCGTTCGTGTGGCCGGAGAGCGCGCATATGTATCTTTTTTAGGCTGGAAGGAACCGCGACAAAAAGTGTAATTACAATGCAAAGACTCTTCAGGTTTCAATGTTGCGGTGCAGTGGAAGCAATAATACTTTACTACTCATACAGATTTTCGCAGTAATTGGTAGCACCTCACCTTTATTCGTGTTTTCGCAGCGAGGCCTTGAGAACATAGGTTGGAAATTTCAAAGGCAAAACAAAATTGACATCCAATTGTAACAAATTGTATTGCCAAGATTTGACTCTGCGGCTACTCTCTGGGAGTGTGACGTCGTGCAGTACCGACATTTGCAAGGAGGACTCGTGTAAAAGTACTCACAGTTACGCTCATTACGAACCAAGACCAGCAAATTGTCACTGCAGTGACAAGAGCAATTTGTGAGGGATTGAAAATAAATGAGTGTAATGGGCCATTTTTAAACCATTGTCTTTAATGTCACGCACACAAAACGACAGTCTGAAGTGGACAGTGCTTTGCTGGATGAGTATATATTTTATTAACTTCAGGCGCAGATATCCAGCAAGAACAAGTTTTGCAGAACCAGGCGGCACGTGTGCATGTGTCTTCGAGGCGCAGTCATAAAGGTATGAAGCCTTTCCGCGCAGTCGTTTCTACTTTCGTGCTGAACGTACGTGTGACGCTTCTGAACTACAGTGACGTACGAAGAGCCTGGTGGCGGCCTTGCTGAAGCTGTTTATACAGCGGCCGCTACAGCTGCTGCCTGTTGTGCTCGTTTGCTTGCTGAACATCAGCTTGCAAACTGCCCCGGCTTTGCTAATTTACAGCGGTTTTAGTTCACAACACGCTCAGGGCTCGAATTGACTCTGGCTTTCACGCACATAAAGTTCATGGGTCGACCTGCGAACGCGTCTGCACAACTATCACCGCGTAGGTGATGATGGTGTTTCCAACCTGGAAAAGAAACCGGGAAGGTGTTAAGGTACGCAGTACGGTAAGCATTTGTTAGGTGCGTAGTACGCTACTCCTTCATGGACAGCGACCGACATATTTTATCGATCAGAGATATTTTGAGAAAGTTTTCGATTCAAAATATGTCAATCAGGAATATTGGAAAATGCGCACATCATATGCAAAACCTATTCAGTAGTGCAATAAGGCTCTTTTTGTGCAGTCAATGTTCAGCTTTCCCACACAAAGGAAGTGAACATGATCCGCACAAGTAGGGAGTGGAGAGGACACAACAGGTCATCTCAACAACAGTCCACTACCGAGGAAGAAATAAAAAAGGGTACATCACAGCTATTCTGCGCTTAATTCTACATTGTTCTCAGAATTGTTGTTGGTTGATAAATATCTGCTCTGCCTTTGTCATTGTCTCTGTACTCGTGTGCTTAAAATGGTCGTTCACACGTAGCTCGATGTACCCTTTCGTCGAAAAAGCAGCAAGGAACATTAATATATCCTTACGTGCCATTTTATTCGCAATACCCACCGCCTTGTCTCGCGAATAAAAAACACAAAAATGTAACAAAATGTAACTATCTGACGCTGAAGATGAGGGTGCAAATTGTTCATCAATATTTGTAATTGAAAATAAGGCGGCAGTACTTCGCCTTACCCAAAGCTGTGCAAACCTCAACTTGCCACGCGTAGCTGATAGTAGATTCATTTTTGTAAGACGTTAACAACCAAGTTTCGATTCAGGAACTTTGCTATCATCAATTAAAGTAATCGCACAAATTTTCACGATTCCTATCCCACCAAAATTACGATTACATTAATTCACAGGTATTCCACAACCACTTTTAAACACGACTCGTTTTAAGGCATTTTTAAAAAAATTCCATCTTAGTCTGCAGGAAATTTAAAACAAAGCTTCCAAAAACGAGGCCCAAGTATTTTGAAGTCACGCAAAGGCCCGTCCAGCGGCCTTATCGTTCTACGTGCTACTCAGTGGTGGGAACGATTTTAAACTCCATACGTAAATTTTCCGTTTCGTCTCCGGTCAGACACTGTGTTTAATAGCGTGCAAGAAGTTCAAGGCTGAGATTTGCTGCAGGAGCTTACTGATAGCAGCTGGGCCAGGCTCAGTCTGAAGAATCCACTCGCCGAAAAATGAAGCGCCGAGTCGTTCACGACGTCGTGGAAAAAACGAACCTGTCATTAAAAGTAAAAAAAAAAATTCAGTTGCTGTAAGTTTGCACGCAGTGTGATTGGTCTCTGTCACTCTATTGCAAATGTGACCAACGCCGTCCAGTGTACAACCTCAATGGTTGGCCATGTCAGCTGACAAAAACAGCTCACGAAACTCTTCCTTTCGAATACCGGTGTGCACATAAAGCTGGACCTCCGTGAAAACGAAAATGAAAGCAGTTCTGCAAATTCAAAACGCGATGACCGAAATCGAAACACAAAACCATCGATCCCCCAAAGTACGTTCGCGTGCCCGCACAAATTTATGTTCTTCAACGGCTGCCCGTTCTCCAGCGAACCGAACAACGTATGGCCTGCCCATTCGGCAGTCGACGGTGAACAACCCGACGCGAACAAGCGCACCTGCTATGTGGCGTTACGCGATCGACGACTGAGACTCACCTGTAGTGTAGCGTGATCTCTTGCTTCACATCGGCTTTTGCTCGACGAAACTCGGATCACTCCGGCGAGCACGTGCGCGTTAGAAATCCCGCTAATGTTCAGGTTCTTTGAACGCCACCCGCTCTCCAGCAGAACGAGCCAAGCTTGGCGGGGGCAAGAGATTGTGGAGATGCGGAGGAGAAAGGCTTTAGGCGAACGCCACTACAACGGCGCAAGTGAGCCAGCCAGTAAGCGCCCCTGCGATGTTGCGCGATTCGACCGACGACGACAACGAGCGCCATCTGAGCCCTACCAGTACGGGAATAAAAATGGCATTGCCGTGAGGCGCTTAGGCGTACGCCTACAGCTCAGTGAGGCAATACACGCTTCGCTTAAAAATTGAGCTTCCTTCAAACTCAGCGGCCCATGAATGTATTTCTTGAATTCTAGATAGACGCACGACCGCAATTGTTCTGTCACTCACGCATCGCTATCACACACCATAAGGGGCGGCGGGGGCATCCCATTTTCCTGGCTACAATCTTATTTAATTTCCTTACTATCGCCAGGAAGGAGCGCCGGGAGGCTGCCATGCATGACCCATACCACAAAGTACAAGGCGTGACCCGCTTGGCCGATGGAACCGGACCCCGCTCAAAAGGGGCCCTACTGCCAGACGGGCGACGGAGCACACATCGCCAACTAATAGTCTAGTTTGTACCAACATAAAGCAGTGCCGTTGGCCTGTCTGTATAAAGCCTGAGCGCTTTCCCTACTCAGGCTGAGGTGAAGAAAACCAGGGTTAAGAATCTCAAATTTTGGCACATCCGTGTGCCCCTATTGGCTGCTTCTGTTCCTAGAATACAGAAATTCTTTTCAGGCTCCTTTACAGATACCATGTATTATTGACTGTATTAGGCTAAATTCAAAATGGGAATTTCAGCTTTGGCAGTTCAGTGTGACTGGCATCAGAAAATGATTTCCTTCGAGTGGACTGCCCTTGACTGGCCGCCTACGTTGCAGTTGAGGACTGTGGTTCAAAGGAAGGTTCCTTTTACCTCTATGCCTCGGAGCGGTTGTTCTACTGTTACCGCAAGGGATAGGGTAACACAAAAGCCGTATAAATTCCTCAGACAGTGAAAGAGAACATAGCACAGGCGTTGCTGACTTAGTATAACTTCTAATACGTACTCAGATGCAAGTCGCTTCCTATCCCTCCCGAAGCTCATCTTATTGTCGAATTTAAAATATCGACCTTCACTAGAGGGAGAGGGACAGTCATCCTACGCCTCCTCAGGTTTCCGTGATGTTCTGGACAGTTTGCTTCCCTTTGGTGGAATTATATACCCAGAACCTCATCAATACATACACGCATACATGGATACACACACAAGCACCGTCTGGATCTACCTCTGCTCCCAACATCACTCTTGCAATTGAAATAAATGTCCCGAAGTGATCGAATAAAACGGAAGTTCGCACGGAACATTTTTAACCCCACTGCGGCAATGGGATCACTGACGCTTTATAAGCCCGCTCTCTCTACTTCCGCCACTCTTTTGTGGTATTTTGAGCGTCTCGCACAGACCCGCGGTTTGGTCGTCTCTCGCGTCACGAGGGCTCTTTTCTCTCGCTCAGAATTTTTTGTGTATCGTACTGCAAGTGCATTGTAGAATCTTTGAATACCCAGTATTCTAATGTTCGCCTTAGTCGGTCTTCCGCGGAAATCTGCAACCCTAAACGTCAATGTGCGTATGTTATACATTTCATACACCCATCTGCAGGTTGCTTTGTTAAACTCCGGCGAATATTTTGCCGGAAGAAATCAATGACGAAGTAGTTTTGTTGGGCTTACCTGTTTGCCGAAGCTGTTCGGGAAGCCCCGCAACGGCATTGATTCGAGAAGCCGCTTCATTTTTGATCCCTGCAACGTAAGTACAGCAGCGATGGCTACATTAATCAAATCGTGGTATGGTAATAAAACTTCAATTTTGGACAAAAAGCCTACAAATGTACTTGATAAATGCAATATTCCTGGCGCTCATAACTTACATAAAAAACTCGTAGACCATGTGAATCATCCAAACTACAAATTGCCTCAGCCAGCCTCCTGGGCAAATCTGCGGTAACCAAGAATGTCTTCATTTTGCATTCGTTACACAATTAGAATAAGGCATTTGTTACCGGCACAAACCAACACCCCTGGCACAAAAAAAGTCTTATGAAAGAGCCCAATGCGCTTCCCACTGTCAGTAACATCAGAAAATCGGTTTGTTTGCGCCCCACCAAAGAGTTCATTTTATGAGTGTAAGGTCTGTAGACAGGCACGGGGTCCCCGCTAAATATCTGTATAATTATGGAAGTACGTGAAAAATACGGGAAATCTGTAGACGTTTTTGGTCAAATGACGAATACGGAGTTCATACGGAGTGTTACGCCCCCAAGCGTCATGAATCTAGATATTAGTTCTACAAACACGGGAATTATATGGGTTCGCACAATATGAACGTTTGGCACTCTTTCGTGTTTTTATCTTCAATAATAAGCAAAATCACGCTCCGTATGATTTCCGTATACTCCGTATATACGGAGTCCATGCGGACAATGATTCCGCGGTTCTACTGATCATACAGACTTAAAACCGGTGTCAAATTTTTCAATAGGAATGCACTATTTTATTTTCATGTGCGTCTGAAAAATCTTTCTTGATTTGTGGCGGCTGTGTGTCATGCAAGGAATGTACTCCGCATTTCCATAATTCCGTATATACGGAACGTTTCAGGAGGGAGGTTTTGTTGCCGTTGGGACTTTTTGTTTAGGTAAATACCGGTAGTGTCAAAAAAAGTGAAGGATGGTGGTTACCGGTGTCATAAACGCGGTTTATACGAATCGGGCCACTTTTTGCATCGATAGAGGCAGTAAGAATAACTAAATGCAGTTCACACAAGTTTCGCGCGTTGACAAAAAATGTCACATAAATCGACATACCACCTCAAGTCATGCTGAAGAGTTTTATTCAAGTCGTTGCAATTGGTGGAGCCATTGCACGGCCACAAAAGATACCATAGATTCATTATGTCATACGCTGTAAAAATTGTGGTTTTCTGACGGATAAAAAATCCAACAATATTAACCAATATCGTTCACCTGGGCAACCGGGAGAAAATTTACACTATAAATGTCGCTGCCTGTTTCGTGAACTTGTGATTGTGTGTATTTTTTTTTTCCAATTCTTTATTCATATTCCGAATATTTGTGGAAAAGCGCAATCAACTGCATTTTGAGCGACATGATAGATGACACCCAGCGACTAAAAAAGACAAATATTTTTCTTTAAATCGCTGTTCCCGTAACATTTTATTTACCTTATTTTCTGCCGGAGTTATATTGCATGTCATAATACAAGTGTGGCATCCTGGGCTTCCCGTTTCGTTCTTTTATATTTTTATTGCGCCTTTAACGACGCAAGCCAAGTGGCTTGCCATGCAGGCAGCGTAAGAACGTTAGACGTTTTTTTTCTGTATTTCAGGATAAACCAAAAATAGCAGCAAAATGTTTCTGTCTTGTAATGAACCTACGAATTATGTGCTAACGGCAATTAACGAAAAGTTGCAGAGAACTCTTGTTTTGACCAGTTGGCTGAGCTGCAGCTTCTGTAGGAGCGGGCGCGAACGTTAAACACATCCCAACTCGAGTGCACTCTACCACAAAAAGGTATGCATGCTTGGCTATGGACAAAGCGGGATTGTGAATAGGTGGCAATAATGTCCACGAGTTTGACATTATTCCCGCTATCCCCGGAAGTTAAGACATAGGGGCCAACGTAAAAGACCATACTTGCGTAGTTTTCTGCACAAAATGTGTTATCACCAAAACACATGTCTTATGCAAGCGAAAACCCTTCCCACACTACGTATAAAAGTGTCTAGACAGCAGTTATGCTGCTCGACATATTTTCCGAAAACGCGTTGCAGGTAAGCGACAGGAGCTTTCGTTGGTGTCAGGAATACTGTGGGCCAATGCTGCAAAGCGCCGCATAAGTCCAACAAATTGTGCACATCAACTGGATTCGTGGCTAGGTTGGCACCGCTAGCAAACGAGTTGCGGATATTATTTCGTGACTACAATAACGAATTATAGGATGCGACGCCTACTATACTGTACCGTTCATCGAATAGGAAAATTTTCGCAGCGCCGTTCAAATCTTTGTACTGCCAAAAGATACGCGACATGTATAACGTTGCTGGCAATGTACATCGGTTGCAGATGACTGCATATTATATTTTTAATTAGAGCCAATACTATTTGTATACGTACACTGTGAATATTTATATTTGTTGCAGATTGTATATTCAAAGGGAGCAGGCATGCAGATCTACAACTTTTCATGCTGTAGGGCGAGCCCACCGCCATGAGCCACACTAGTTTCATTTGTGTTAGCCGCAAAACCTCAGCTAACTGCTAACATGTTTATTTTCGTTAGTTTCACGCTGTTTTTCTACTGTGCAGGCAGCCGCTTGACTTAAAAATGACCTATTTTGCTCCTACTCCAACCCACTTAAAACATTTGAAGATCAGTTCGGCGCACGTTTTCTTATATCTTGATCCGGAGTCCACTACGTCAGGAAAATCATCCCACACACGAGATTACAACTGGCACTAAACGAGCCACCTTGCACACACACGTGGACAGGGGCACGCCTACAACGCAAATGTTTATGGCACAAGTTTTTTAAACGGTTGCAAATGTATACGGGGTGTACTTCAGTTTTTAAAAGAGCTAAACCGAGTAATAGTCGTGGATGTATTGAAAAGCTCTTTTGCAATCCTAAATGCGAAGTGCGAGCATTGTACAAAGAGAATTCTTTGGCGTGAGAAAGTTTATATACAATATATTGCACAACAGAATTCTTTTCCGCGGTTATATAAATTAGGTGAAAGATGTGTTCTCAATATTGATTGTTTCTGTCCTTGTAAATTACCGCGTAATCATTACTTAGGAATGGCATGCCCTGAGCCCTTTTTGGTGGTTCAGCAAAGTCTGCCCCCAATTTCTCCTTTTATATTGAGTATAAAGCTCTTAAGCACTACACTTACGTGACTGTTCATTGCCTCGGCGCTGACACCGGTGTCCATCATGTCAAGCCACATGATAAGGCCATACAACAGTGCGAAGACCCTCAGTGACCAAGGAACTTGCACGGTGTCCACAGCAAAATAGATGGTGTTGCATAAAATAAGTAGACTCCAACCGTAGGCCATCAGCAAAGAATAGCGCATTGTATGGTTGGCTGCTTTAACAAGTTCCTGGATTTCGTTAAAGTTAACCCGATGATCCGTGAGCATCCTCGTTGCCATTGCGCTGCTGGCTTCTTCGGGAACCTTCTTCAGAGCGTTCACTTCATGGCGCAAATAGGCTGTGAATATTTCAGCAAAAGCCATTAGGACCGCGCTGTAGAGGCCATCATACAAAACTAGCAGCATTCCCGAGGAGCCTACAACAGCAGCGAACATAACAACAAAGAGGGGGCTCTCCAAATTCATCATTGCCAATGCATCAAACGCCCGGTAGACGCTGAAGAAGACCATGAAGAGCGCACGGCCCCATATGCGAATATTGCGTCGGCTGAAGCGCCTCCTTTGTTGTATGACCATTACACGTCGAGTGGCTTCGAACTGCGCTGCTTTGCGAAGAATACTTCTGAGGCGGCTACCCTGCGCAGCAAACGCCAGCCACAGGACCACGGCTTTTGTCACAACATTTGCGTGTGTCGCCAAGTACACGGTGCTTACGAACACCTCGCGGCGCTGATAGCTGTTGTAGAGAACGGCGAAAAAAAGCCCTATTTCTCCCGTCAGCCAGATGACAAAGCAGAGGGCACAATACCAGAAGTACGAACTCAATAGCTTATCGCGCAGGGTTCGTTTTGTGGGATTTGTGGCTTCCTCCAAGTACCAAACGCCGCCCCACCGGAGAAGCCACGTGGAGTGTCGGAAGTACTCGGTGGCAAACGGCTGCATGGTGACGTTTAAATATGACCGAGAGTAAGGCCCTGAGGAAGCTTATATAGGTGTGAGTGCTAGCCTTTCTTTTGTTTTCTTTTTAGCATTGGGCTGTCGTCTATTTTACGATATTAAAAAAAAGCACTGCGAAGCAATTCCGCAAAAACAATATTCTCGTAGCTTTTCTAAATTATAATTCTTTTTCTGACTCAATGATATCGATTAGTTCTCTTTAGACTATATCTAGTGTAAACTAATGGTCGCAGCCGCTGCACAGGGCCACATTTGATAAGCTGTTTTGTCAGAGAGCGGAGGCAAACAGTACCCATCTACAAAAAAAAAACCTGAACATGAAGCATCTGGTCGCGATCACAGCTTTCAATGTGGTGTTTTTGATGATAGCTTTCAATGCAGAAACACCAGAGGCGCTGTTACAACCACTGAAAAAACTATGTAAACCCAAGATTGGTTATCGCATTGGACAAGCGAATGAAAAAAAATTTTAGTTTCCCCTCCAATGTGCGAAGAAAAACCAATCCGGGTCATACGCGCCCGAAAGGGTGCACACTAATGGAAAACTTCTTTCCACCGCTAGATAAAGGTACAACAAAGGGAAAATGTCAAGCCTAACGCGTATTCGACGCTGTTCAATGGTGTTCTTTTTTGGAAGATGTAGTATGCGTGGGCTAGAAGTACCTCCCTTTCATATGAAAGCAGGGCTGACTATCATTGCACTACCGGCACGGTCAGGAACGATTCCTTTCTCACTGATAACTTCGTTAAGATAGAGTTCTTAAGCATTGCGCGAGAAGCTGCATGCTTTGATGCTCTGCGTAAAATTTCAAATCTGTGTCTAAATATAAGCGATGGCGATTATGAAACAAGAACCCGGTTATTCTTGCAGAAGGCTGGTTTGCCTTTTGTTTTTTTCTTTGATGCTAGAATATTATACTTCCTACAACATCCACATTCCACATTTGCGGCGGGCAATGAAATGGCCACTGAAACACGTTGCCGTTGTGAGAACGACCCATTCCGGCAATATATATCCGCAGAGCTTTTCGTGAAATTTCCCTTATTGTTGCACAAAAAGTAACTTCGCAGCGTTCCGGCATGATTTTCACGCAAGCAGCCAGACATAGCCTGATATCGTGACAAGATAACCAAGTAAATGTTTGGCTCAAACGTACTTTTATTTTGACGAACGGTGCGGGAACTCACCTGTGCAATGTTTACACAGGGGCGGCCTGGGCGCAGCCAGGTTGGACAACGTGGCGTCGCTCGGTATGCCGACCTTTTCGGACGCTTTCGCGCCGTAGTCTTTAGTAAGCCGGGAGCATGGGCGAGCACCGGAGCGACTTTATGGGTGCATTTTGTAAATGTTGCAGTGTAGCTGTGAATTACCGGTTACGTAGAAATTGTGTTCCAACCATAAGACACTACTTCGCCCAAAAAATGACCCATAAAAAGCTTCTTAGAATACTGTTCTGACAAACTCAAATCGCTAAACTCCTCTTCACGCGTTTATACTCGGTTACAACTTAAGAACGGCACCGGAAGTTGCCACTGTGCCTTATCACTGTAGCCAGATGTTTCTCCGCGCGTCGCAAGTAGGGCGTTACTGGGAATATTTTGAACATGGCGTGGGCCGTTCCCGTGATTTTTTGGACATAATATGCTTATAAACGACTCCAGTGACGACAAACAAACTGCGTGAGGCAAGGCAGACGATATCACGCATTCATAGCAAACCCCTTTCAAAACGCGCGCGCACTGACGTCACGGGTCCGCCGCTTTGGCGGAGTGATACAATACATGAGGTGGTGCCGTTCTTGAGTTGTAACCGAGTATAGTAGCTGTTGGGTTGCATCCTTTGTTTATTTCTACGTACACAGCCACCATGTATATCAGAGATGCAACCTGCGGCCCGCGCGTCGCACGCGGGGAAGTAGCCCCCGGGTCGACGTCAGAAACCTCCTCACCTTGTCACTTCTAAAGGCTGATATTGCAATTCTGACCTGAAATGGGATTAGTAAGTAAGATCGCTTCCAATGCTCATTGCTTCCCATCTTCACACTTAGTCAGATAGCATATTCATTTTTTTGCACCGGTCAAAAAAAAACAACAAAAAAAGGCATCCCGCCATTTTTTGCCATCCAGCACTAGCTGTGTTGGCTTCATGCAACACGGCCCGCACGTCAAAATTTTGGCGCCCCCCCCCCCCATGTAAATGAAACGGCTTTGACCCGCTCGTTGCCACACTGTTATGTAATGAACATGTACGAACTCGTTCGCACATGCAGGGATTATTAACAGAGGAGGAAATAACGTCGAAGCTGCAACCTATGGCGCAAGGCAGCTGCCGCTACGGCTTAGCTCTGGTGGCGCGAACGTGCATAATACAGGTACAGTGAATTAGAATATTCTAGTTCGCAGTAATAAAGGGGTGCAATGCGACAAACATATGCAATGCTTACTGAAGCCAGGATTCTGCGCTCGTCACAACAGGTCAGCGGCAGCGCCAAACGGATGGGCTCCGAGTTCGCCGGTCGTGGGGTGAAAGTGTAAATAATAAAAGTTATTTGGTGCACTTTAATTCACAAGAGACCAGATATTCTACGCCCTGGCAAAGTTGGTATGCGTTAGTCCAAACTAGAAAGGAATCAGAGAGTCACCGCTCAGATCGGCTAGCTTAAACAGCCAGGCTGACTCGCTTCGTCGCGACGACAGGCACGCCGCGTAAACACAACAGGAAGCATGTTTTAGAACAAGCGTGCCGAGGGAGATTGGTGTGGACTACACTACGCTTGCCAGCAGCCTTCCATTACGGGCTGAAAGTCACCCTTGCCGATTTTCCTGGAACAAAATTCTTCCGTTGGAAAATAGACATCCAGCGCACCTGATCTCCGTGTCGCACTCACGGTGCGGAAAGCGGTGCATTGCGAGAGGCCTCACACACACGGTCAGTGAAGTTGCGGTCAGTGAGACTCGCATAAGGATTCGTCTAACACCTTGATGTCCCGATCGCAGCTGGCACATCCGACTACGGCGCAAGATTTCCCCGTAGCTTTCACATTTTCTGACTGTGCACTTCTCTGAGCACCATGTCAGACTACGGCGGAAACCGACACCGCCCTGTGCAATAGGCCAGTCATGGCGAGTGCGGCACTAGCGTCATCTGCTGAAATTCAGCCGAACTGCTCGCACTAATCCGTGGCCTCCACGATCGGCTACCGGTAAAGCCCCTGTATAAATAAAGGGGCTTTAGCTACCGGCGGCGCAGCGCGCCTCCGGCAGCCAATCTCGGAGGCCATGAATTTGAGCTGCGCCGCCGGCAGCCGCTCCTCTGCGGCTTTCTCGCGATGAGCGCTGCGTGGCTGGTTGGGGTTCATGTAGTTTTTCTAGCGAAAGCTACAGTATATATACGCTACCTTGGGCAGTCTTCGCGGAGTGACCAGTTTTAACATTGAGAGCCAGAGGTCAAACCACACCCCCTTGCGCAAGCGCTTGGATTGGAGCAGCTCCCGATGGCGGGTAGGGATAGGCCTCCTGCGCTGCCCAGGGGGCGCTGCGCATGCGGCTTCCGGGCAGTACTTCCGGGTAGTGCAAAGCTGCGCGGGTCCCATAGGATCGCGTGTTGACAGAAGCAAAATGACCTCGATGTTCCCGATTGTTTTGCGACATGGTCACCAGTCCATCCCCGACAAGTCCGGTCTCTTCCGGCGATCAACTTGTCATTCGGGGAAAAAGCTTTTCAGCGCTAAATACGTTTACAGCGCCGACGAAAGTGCCGGGATGGTGACGGCGCTCTCCCACTCGCAGGTTCACTGACCATTTGAAGTGAAACTTCTAGTTTAAACTAATACTCTGGCTGACAAGGACTTTTCAACAACAGCCGATCGAAAAATAAGAGCGTCGTAATCGACGATGATCGCGCTTTAAAAAACCAGCGAGTCCGGCGGACCGCTGGCTCGCCTGCTGCGGTGTGCCGTTCTTTTGCGTACTTACGCACTATGCGTGCACTTTTATTAAACAGTGCTCATTTGCGTCGCCGTTACGAATACATGGTGCAGCGTTAGCTTGCTGTTTTGTTGCTTGTCTCAGTGACAAAATGCAGCGAGCGTCAGAAGCGTGAAATCTGTTTTGCGATTTCGAAATTAGTGGCGATAAAACAAGGTGGTCGGGCGAACTGAGAGGCCGCTCGCTTGCCTTGTCTGCTCTCACTTTACTTAATTACGCTCCTGCATTATATATTTCCAGTTCGCACTTAATAGGATAGAATGATTGTCAGCAACGTTTTGAATTGTAGGGCCGAGTTGCATGCAGCCGACATGGCGGAGGGCTGGACGGCAAATCGGGTGGGAGAGGGAGGGGGGCTTTGAACGCAAAAAAAAGAGAAAGAAATACCGAATTGCCAATAATATTTCATAATAATCTGGTGAAGTGTGAAGATTGGGGGGCAATTCAACTGGAAGCGACCAATTCTCTGTTCTTGTCTCGCTGCCTAACTACATTTGAGGACAAAACTGGCGTGTCGGTGTTCAACCAACAGAGTGATGATCGTATGTAAATATTCAGGGCCGCGCGCCGTGTATGCGGCTGTTATGTTATGCAAATATAGAAGTACACGTCTTTGCAGGCAGCGGGTGAGCGATTTGGTGCTCGTTTTGCGTCCTTTAATAGCGCTTAATTTGTTTATTTGACGCTATTGCCTCACCTACTCGCTAGTATACATGTACCCTGCGGTTCGTAAATTGTGCGGCGTAAAACGTTACTCAAGAATCATTTAATTTGCAAAAATACAACACAAAATTTTCACTCGTTTTCAAGGCGGTGTTAGGCCAGCAGTGTCAGCTGAGTCGGCTGCGCAATTCTTGCTTTCGCTTGCACACCCCCGCTGAAGCAACCTTTTGCAGTTACCAGAAGCGTTCCGTGTTTATGCTACTCGTGAACTTCCCTTTGTCGACCGCACGCAAGAAAAAAGAACGGTAATGGTCGTCAGGAAGTTAGACCACCCGCCCTGGCGATACTGTCCAACGCCGCGATCCGCGACTGCTCGCTGAAAATAAAGCCTATGAATGGGCTTGTTTTAGCGGATATTATTTTGTTTAGCCTCTGAAACTACTTTAAGGGCTATTTCATACAGTATGGAGTCATTTAAACGCGCCCCAAAGCGATTAAACTAAGTACAACCAACTTTCACTCTGGCTTGTAATTGAAAACACATGGAGGGCGGCGAGGGTCGCCTGCTTTTGTACTACCCAGATGCGTCGGCCGCTAGGAGCGCTGCATGTCATCAAAGCTCCAACGCAGGAGGCCTGTACGTTAGGAGGGAACGGAGAAGGGCGCGGGAGCCGTGCGCCACCTGGCGGAGGAAGGCGAGGACGCCGCCGCCGCAGCGATATTTGCGCGCGACGGAGGAAGATGACTTGCGCGCAGAGCCGTGTGCGATGGAGTAGGACGAACATCTAGCTGTGGTCACTCGTACAGCGGCATCGCTTAAAGAACGCAGTGAACGGAAAAGAAGGAAACGCGCTTCTGTTGTGTCCAGGCTCGATACATTTAGGTCCTACGCGTTAGTGTGAGCTTCCTTCATTTTGTGGCTCTCTTTCGCATCTTTTTGCCTTTCTGCAACCTCAACAACTTGTTATCGTGATGTCTGTAAGCAAAACATGGCCGCGTATGTCCTCCTTTCGTTTCAAATGTAGGAAAATACGATAGTCGACTACCGCCCCTGAAAAATAAATGCCTCCGTTATCTCTCCCGCTCTTTCGGAACAATACGTAAGTCAATTAAAGGGACACTGAAGTGAATTTGTCAAGGTCCCGTTTTTGCTTGCACTGCGTAGACTGGCTCAAATTAGCACACTTTTCATCGTTTATCCGGTTGACAAATCGGTAATTATTTTACAAAGCGCGAAAGAAGAAAAACTACCATGCGCGGTTTGCGGCGGCCGCACCAACTAAGGCTGTGACGTTGAGAGGAAGGGCGCCGTGATTGGACGATGCCCAAGGTTAGCAATCACACAAGTTTCGGTTTCGGTTTCGGTTCTGTAAAACATAACCAATGGCTTTGTTGGATGGGCATTCTCAATATCTCAGTAATCATCGTACCGCGCTTCTGCCATGTTGTCGGCTGTAAAATGCACAAGATAAGCCTCCCAGGACGGCTGGTAGTCGTAGCATTCACTAGCCGAGACCTACGCAGTGCATGAACGCCCTCCGCGTACCCGCAGACGCCCAAATGTCATGCGCTTTTCCCCCATATTTGGAGCTTGCCTCCCTCATGCCTGTATCGTAAAAAGCGTGTTCGCACCAGGCCAAGGGTCTGTTCATTCTGGCATGTGCCCACTGCCTGCAAGGAGTCGGTGCTTATGGCAACAGCATGCCAACGAGAACTCGCTAGCGCGGCAGTGCCAGCCTGCGCGCGTTTTGTGAACTAGTTCGTGTAGCCATGAACGTTGCGGCCCCAAAAAAGGTGAACTCAATATAGAAAACATCGACGGAAAACAAAAAAGTTAACTTACAAAAAAAAAAAGCACGTACCCGCGGGGATTCGAACTCGTGACTCACAAAACATTTGCGGCGAATTCCTGGGGCTCCAGACTGCTAGGCTACGGAGCGGGACGCGAATGCATGGCTAATATAGGGTATATATTGTACAACCGGTTTACACTTTTATTTAGTTTTGGCATTTCAAGCTGCTTAGGTGACTATTTGTTGTACTGCGATCGTGCAGTAAGCGTCGCCCGAGTTTCCACAGTAGCTCACGTCTAGCAATTGCATTTCGTAGACGAAAAGCGTTCGCAGATGCGTAGTCGTGCTGCTGACCGCTGTGCTTGTTCGCCCCCCAGCGCAAAAAAGTGCTTCCCGCGCCCTAGTTTTACGCTGTACGGTAAAAATATCAGTTGATTTTATTTGCTTAGTACCTATATTGACTTCGCTGACTCTTCTCCCGCCTTCAAGAGGCCTTATATTTTCCTACTGGCGTACCAGTCAGCGAAGCGTCGCATGTGCAGCGCTTGTGTGATGCGACCTTGACTTGGAGCTAGATACAGTGTACAAACAAACCAAGTAAAGAAAGGCACACTCTTCCATTCACAAACGTGTCCTGGCTTCGTTTCAACTAAGCGAACGAATTGCGACCAAGCATTTTTTTTTAACCTCCTTGATTGCGACGACCCGCCGGCGGCCGGCGGACGAAACGCTGGGCCGACTGACTCTGTCGGCCGGGGAGCCGTGCAGTAGCGCAGCCGTGGCGCAGCCAATTGCCAGCTCATCCCCTCTTGACGTCACACGAAAACGCCACAGAAAATGGGCGAGCGTAAAGAGAGGAGGACAGCGTTTTCGAATTAGTTTTTCTACTAAATAAAATCGCGTAAACGCGCCTAGAGTGGTCGAAACATGGCCTGGGGACTCCGGACTACAATTTGCGCTAGTAATCCCGCAATGTTTACATATCACTTCAGTGTCCCTTTAAATTAACCGCGTTCCACTGCTCCAAGGCAGGTGCCTCGATGGTAGCGCTGCCGTACGGCGGAGACGCCGGGGAATCGAGGCACCGTACTACAACGTTTATAGTTTATAGAACCACGTTGCCTTACTCCACGAGCCTGAGCAGGAGCACACGGATTCGATTCCCGGCCGCAGCGGCCGCTTTTCTGATGGAGGCGATAAACAAAAACGCCTGTGTGCACGTGATTTCGGCGCACTTTAAGGATCCCCAGTTGGTCAAAATTGATTCTGAGCCCTCCACTACGGCGCGCCTCATCGCCTGCGTTGCGCCGGCGATTTAAATGCACTGACCAATTACTCCACGAGCCAATTACTCCACGAGCGTTCCAAGCGGAACGTGGAACCTATCTAGTGAAACCTTTCGTTCCTGTTGCCATTTCATTTTTTTAAATGCCGCCAGTTAGCGCGGAAAACAGCAGGCGACGGTTTTCTGCAGTTGACGTAGATTTCATTTGCTATCGCAAAACAATTAGGCATCCGTAAATTTTTTATTGAAGAAACACCGCAAATATCACCCATGTATTGATTTTCTGCTTTATATTTGCGTAATGTCTTGTTCTTGTTCAACAATGTTCGCAAGTATGAACATTAACATTAGACTCAGACGTTTAGATTTGACTGCGGGTATACAAGGCTATTGCGCAGTTTCTGCTTCACTTTGACCGGGTGGCCTAATTGAGTCGCAGACAGAAAGACATTCCGAAATTTTTGCGTTTTAGTTTAGGGCACTTCAACACGTTTAGGGCACTTCAAAAAACAGCTGGTTCTTGATAGAGTGGTCGAACGCAGCTAGAGCTATCCGGGGACGCTGTTATGTGCGCTTCTTGGCAGGTCTTACGGGCGTCGGCGACGGCAGCAGCATATCACCACTGTGCCCTTCAAGTACAACAGCACAGGTGAACTGTACTGTCGCTCCGTTTAGACCTGATATTAGCACAGTGAGATGTTGCTTTCGTTTTGGAGCTCTGAAAACGAATGCGGCCTTGTTTCGAATATATACGTGGTAGAAAAATATAATTCTGGGATGTAATTTCCCAATACCACACAGTAACCTGTGCCTTTCAACGGAATATAAGCTCCGCGAAAATGTTAAGTTCCAAGGCTGCACGTCGGAAAATATATGCCCACTCACACCTTATAGCCCGAAGCAAGGAAAGTTAGCAAGTCCTGAAGGAACACAATAGCTCGTACGGGAATGAAAAAAAAAAAAAAAAACAGTGCAGCTTCGGAAAAGTCTAAGACGTCCGTTTGATACGGCTCACCAGACCAACTCCATGCGAAATGCACTTCTATTTAACAAAACAAAAAAATGGGGGGGGGGGGGGCGGAGCCGGGAGGGTGGAGCTTAATTATCATTGTGGGGAAATGCGGAGCGAAATAAAAGCATGAACGTTTCAGCAATCCCCCACACAAGCTCCACGTTCACTTTACTTCTGTTTTTCGACTTTCGCTGTTTTCGACAAACAGCTGATAACTTGGAGGACGGAATTTTTTAAGTATGTAGGGTAGGCAGTTCACAACTGATAAAAGGTGTCGTTGGAAGACTGCGGTATCTGTGAGCCCCTCTTATTTCAGTTTGTTCTAGATTCTGAAGGCTCCTTGTGTCACATGGTGATGCTTCGAAAGAGTGTTTAGTCGCGGACGCGTATTACTCTCAGTAAGGCCATCTCCGCGCTGCTGAAAGAGGATCTATGATTCTTTACGAGCGCTCTCCTCGGGACAAGATGACCCAGTATTAAATGTTTTGTCGTGTGCTGATTCCAAAGTATAATTTTGCATTGTCTATTGGGCTCCTGTCGTGAATGTTCGGGAAATTTATGACAGATTGGCTTGTCCACAAAAGTGATCAATACCCGGGGTATGACACTGGCAAGCTGTTGTACCAGAGCGCCCGGCCCAAATTCGTTGCACGGGGCGGCGCGTCGACAACGGGGCCGATTCACGCCTCGACCAAACCAGACCAAACCACCAGCGGTCGACAGGCCCAAACTTGCATCACCGCAGCGTCCTCTCCTTTTCCCGTCATGGCCGCTCGGCCGAATCTTGCATCAGGCGAAGGACCGGCAACTGACATGCCGCTACACGCTTGGAGAAGGCTTCGCTGAGACGGCGACGGCGTCGCCTTCCCTTCCCCCGTCGGGGCGGCTCGGCTGACGCAACCGCTTCACATCCATTCGTCGGATTTCAAATTTCGGCCAGTGAGAGTCCTGATTGGAGCGATTCAAACCGCTCGCGGCTCCAACGGACTTCCGGGGGTATAAAAACCCATCCCGCAGGCACTTATCGGCGGCACTTTTCGGAGGCACCGAGTGGAGAAGGGCTGTCGTCTTTGTGCGAGCCATGTAACGTGGTTGTCAACCTTGTACAGCCGTGAGCTGAAGTAAACGGACCACGGGAGCGGTGGCCAAAACTAATCGCTGCGCCGTATGGTTTCGCGGCGCATGCTATCCAGACCGCGCACAGCGCAGGCGTGGCGTAGCAGCACAGCACACATGCCGCTATCACTCGCTTCTTCAGGATTGCCTCACGCTCTGATAAATTGACGCCAGGGGAACCACGCGGCCCTTTTGCTGTCTGCTGTTGAAACGCGCGCTGGCACAATCAGCGGCGACGCTGCCCCGCTGGCAGAATTGGCTTGCTGGTGATTATCTCGTGCTTGTAGCTTTTTTTGAAGCCCCACCCCCCCGCGTCATATATTGAAGCAGATTACGAAGAAGAAAAAACCACTGTGCAGTCAAAGAAACTAAGACAAAACAAAATTATTTGTTGGTTTTGAGGATATATGCGGAATCATAGGCGTCCTGAGAATGTCAGCGAAGTTGAAAAATTATTTATGCTAAGCGCACATGAGGTTTCAAAAAATACTGTTGTGTTTAGGTGCCTACTGCATTGCTTTATGAAACTTCGTTTTCTCTATGCGGGATATCGGTCATTTCGCAAGTGCTCGTGAAAATCTAGCTTCGCAGTTTTTTCAAGTTTGAGGCACCGACACATACATTTAATGTTCAAAAACTCCGTTGCGATGTGGGGTACTATTGAAACCCGCTTTGAACGCCCAGCGACTATCGAAACGCACAGAAACTACAGTCTTCAGATAGATTATTTTCACTTGAAAACAGTATTGACAGTTCTTGCGGACTTCTGTGACACGAGTTGAAATTGGAGGATTTGATCAAAAAGAGGGACCGGTAAGTCGATCATTTAAGATAAAAAGATTACTAGCTTATGGCCGACGGTATGCGGCAAACAAACGACGGTTTAATTAAAAAACAGTTTATTTACACGCATTTTTTTACAAAGCAATGCACAGGGCCATCATTCTCAGAGGGGGGTCCGCAGAGAAACAAAGGTCGGTGAAGGCACCTAGGGCTCAGTGGGTCCCTCCGCGATACTCCCAAGTTCCTTTTTTTTTCCTGATCCTGCCGCGAACTAAAAAAAGTGGATTTCCCGCATTATATGCTAGAAACTCTTCTCCACACAGCACAAATTTTAAAGCTGGCATTTTGCACAACGTTTCAATTATGCAGAAAAACCACACTCAAACGGCTGGCATAGAGAGATGTGTATGAGCGACTTTGGCTGAAATAGTTAATTATGTGACAATGCGACACTTATCCCCATATTTCATCGTGGGGTCCCCCACCACTTTTGCAAGCCCAAAAGGAGTCCTCGGAACGCTACCGGCCGAGTACCACTGACATAAAAAATCACAGGTCGGGCAAATCCCATGTCCGGCGGGTAGCCCTATTTCCTTCACAACGCCATGCACTTAAGTTTAATTACAAAAGTTCTGCCTCCAAAAGAAACGTCACAACGGAGAGTTCGGAGGACCTATCGATTAAGCGATACTAGGCCGCTTATCGGCCACAAATACAGTTAATTGTTGTGTACACAGACATCCATATGACCCAACTCTAGCTCGCCCTGTCTTGCGGAAACTCCAAGGTGTTTATCAAGAACACGCTACCGAAGAAATGACAAGACAACAGATCTCGACTGAGAAAATTGCACCACTCAACAATCAAACATCGGGTGCTCCGTATGAATTCCCAGCCATGCAATGCAGGCCTAAATAAAGCTACGCGCAGAAGGTTCCTTTTTTTGACCGCCGGCACCGGCATTCGAAAAAGATGGGCTGCGCATGCATTACAAAAGAGCCATCACTCACTCCTTCGTCAACATATCTCTGCGGTAGTTGGTACAGCGGTAGACCCGTGAGGAATCGAAACGCGGCTGCGTAGTTTTAACAACGTGGACATATTTTTGCGTTCACCCAGTTTAAACCTCCAGACCCCTCGACTGACCTCACAGTTCTCGTGTCTTTACTGGGATCTTCTATTTACCATGACCCTTATAACACCCTCAAAAACAATTATTGTCACCTCCCTAACACGGTACAAAAACGGTGCCGCTCAGGTGATAAAAACACTGATAAAAATGCTATACAATTTTCCAGCTCACCTCCGCCCGTTTCGGGCATAATACGCGACATCCAGACTTTTCTAGAAGCGACGGAAAGCAAAAAAATGTTCCCACACGTGTGCTCCGCACCCCCAATGCACTTAACCTCAGCCGACAAACAAGCAAATAAACAAACAATCAAAACAAGCAAAATAGCCCGTACACCATGTTGAGTTCAGAGAAAGCACCCACGCTGGTCGGCCGTTTCTTTCGGATGTATTTACGGCAAAACTTTCCCGCTGCGACCTTCTGATACTGAAGAACAGAAAAAAAATTACGCCCACCTCCCCTCGCGGGAACCCTGGTGTGATGCGACGCTGAAGGGGGTTCCATTGGCATCGCATCAAGCAATCGTCGGGTACGGCAAGAGAGCAAGCGCAAGCGCAAACGCGGACGACCGTCGACTGAGAGACCGGCCAGAGCGTGGCACTCCGCGTATATGCGCAGCGCACCCGAAGGAGAGGAGATCGCGGGAGAGAGGGTACTGCACATGCACACAGCGCGCAGCGCCGCCCACCGGCGGAGTGAGAGCGCGCTGCGCCACGCGCCCACAGATGTTTAGAGAGAGAGTGTTCGCTATCGGAGAGAGCAGAGGGGGTGAGCGGAGGAGAGACGCAGCTGTGCGGACGCGGACGCCGACGCACGCAGGACAATGGCCGCCGGGAAGAGATGATCCTCTCAGCGTCGCATCTAAAAGGTACGAGCCGCATACGCAGCCACAGCACGCTATGTGTGACCGTAGAACCATTGCCGCATATCAGATGAGTCGCACTGTTTTCAATATAGGGTGGTGCCCTGCAATGTTCCCCTAACTGCGCGGCGTAATTCCCCTGGCGCTGATTTATGGAAGCAAGAATTAGTCGCGAAGAAGCAAGGGATATTTAGTGACATGCATAGAAAACAGGTTGGCCGCGCCTGCGCTGTGCGCGGTCTCGACAGCAGGCGTTGCGCAACAAGGCGGCGCAGCGATTAGTTTTGGCCACCGCTCCCGTGGTCTCTTTACTTCAGCTAACGGCTGTACATACTGCATATAAATGTTGCTTCAACTTTTTGTCGGCTTGAGAAATTCATCGCTCTGCTCTGCGCCGCGTCGATAGTGGACGGAGAAAGGCAACGTCGCTACACCAGTGACTGCGCTCGGAGGGCCAGCCACAACAGTGGTGGCTACGGCGAGTTAACCCAGTCACATCGGCGAGAGGGACACCGTCGAGATGGCTGATTCCCAACATCGGTGACAGCGCTGGCATCGCCCATTCCTAACATTGATGACTGCACTAGGACGGCCTTTTGTTACAAAGCATAACTGGCGTGCTGTCAGGTATTAGTGCTCCCCTATATTATGTAAGCACACAAAACCGATTTACATCGTCGTGTACAGCCGTAGCACGACCATTTGAAAAACGCTGCTTAAGGCGATTCTGTTAGTTCATTTCAGAGCAGTGGAATGACAGTCAGCTCCAAGCACATGCCGGTTTCCCTACCCCGGCCTGTGCCAAGCACCTCGCGCTTATACCGACTGAATGTACCACACTAAGGTCGCGTCAGAAATATTTACACTCTCGTAAATACACCACATTTGCAAACAGAGTCACTGCATCACATAAATATGCAATTCCCTGAACGTAAACGTCCAGGAAAAGCCGCGGCGATACGGCGATACTGCGGAGCGGACCGGCGCCTCCCGCAGTTGCTTTAGATGCTGTCTGCTAGGTGGATTTCAGTGGCCCACCTACAGGCAGCGCTCGAGGCACATCTACTTCGAGGGAAATGCTCTCTATGGGAAGCCATTCCTGATGTGTCACGTAGTGGACGCGGAAACAAGTTGTACCATCCCAAAGCCAACTAATTAAGGGAAGACTTGTTTGAAGGAGCTCTGGATATAGCAATGGAAGCCTTTTTTAATCATATGAAGAGATCTAAGTCCCTGTTCCAAAATGTGGCGCCGTGGTTCTGCGCCATATTATACCGCGTATTGCGATTGTTACTAACTACCGCTCCCCTTCCATTTCCTTAAGTAAGCTCTGACACACGGGCAAGCCCATACGGCAAACATTTAACTGATTGCTAGCATTTTTCTCCTCGCAACACAAGTGTCAAAACGAGATAACACTGAATAATTCATGGCTACTGCTTATCATTTGAATGCCAAAATAAAATTACTGCAGATGGTAGACCACGTTTATGTCGTTACGGTAGCTGGTGCGGTAGCCTCCTATGACATTCTATATTCTCTTGAACCAAAAAATAAAATAAAAAAGAAACTGAAGCGCTAAACTTGAATAAGTGACGACGTTTAGTATTACACGCCATAAAGGTGCCCCCAAAATTGTCCATTAATACACAGTGGTGGAACTTGGCATAAGGCGAAGCTTTCAGCGTCGCACTCCTGAGATGAAATGCACTTGCACTTAGCATTATTAGTGTTATAATGCTTGGCGTAGTTGTTAATTTTTAAAACTGGGAGCCGTTGCACGTGCGTAGAGAAATGCGCGACGTGAGCCGAAACGGTCAAACTTTCAATCGCACCTGCAAACATGCCAGCAGCTCCAAGAGCAGAGAACTTGGCATCTACAAGCACTACTTAAATCCTCCCTAGCCGCACCCCCCCGCTCCCCCCTTCCCCCAATGCTGTCCACGGATGTACAAAATTCACTTAATAATGAGTTCATTTCGCCTGAAAGATACATGCTGTGCAGGAGACCTGCAGAAAAAGCTGGCCCGATGGCAGTTTCACAAGGCGACAGGGCCCCCAAACACATGGCAGCATCCGTAACACTGACCTTGAAATGTTCAGAATCATACACCTGAAATAAGCAGGTTTACAACAAGAACAATCATCTCTGTACAGTCGAAAGCTTTATGACAGTAAACACGGGAGCGTGTGCCGTTCAATACATGCAGAGCGATCTGGTGAGAGGCTGGCGTGCTCTCAGTTTGTGCGGTTGGCGGGCGTACTCCCTGAAAGCGCTTTATCGCGCGGCTGCCTGCTGCATTAGTTACGTTACGAAGGGTAACACATTTTTTACCACCCAATCGGACAGCGAAAAGCAAAATTTTAATGCGGTCGCTCCGTTTCGCGCTTGGAATGGAATGGGTGACTTTATTATAGGAGGAGGCCAATAGGCCCTGTTGGGGGACATGGGAAAAAGGGTACGGGAAGATGGTTCATATAAAGACTTCAACTGCACTGTGAGGGTTCACTTAGTATGGTATGCACAGTTGAAGTTGTGGCGAGGACACTCTAATACGACCATGATCTGTGTGTGCAATAGGAGCCGTTCAGGAGCCACAAAGGGTGTTTTTGGGGGGCCATCTAGAGAGTGGGTGAACGATCCGCCATCATACTTCTTTATAGAGACCTGTTTTGAGACCGAATTCTGTAATTTTCTCTAGAATTTGGGGGTCGTTTCTGACAGGTTGGACATGTTCTTCAGAAGTCGTCGGGCGTACTTGCGTTGTAAGGAACTGGTCGCGGTCAGATGAGTAAGCTGAACAAGCCCAGATGAGGTGGAAAAGGTTCGGTGCAGTGTTGCTGTCGCAGTAGGGGCACCGAGGACTAGCAAGGTGCCTATGCGTTGTCCATTTGGAGATGGCGTCCGGAGTGTAGCCCGAGACAGCGTAGACTTTATTAGCAAACATTTCGCCTGTTCTTGGCAGGGACTGCAGAGGAGCAACAAAACCAGGTGGTGAGGCGTCGGCAAGCCGTTGCCGGCTGAGGTTCTTATTTCTACGGTATTCTTGCTGCCAGTCCAATTCGCATGCCTGTTGGGGCTGAGGTTTTTCTTGGATGGACGCGGGAACCATGGGAGGATTGCGTAAACACTCTCGGGCAGCATTATGCGCTGAATGGTTTCCGTCCGCTCTATATGTGTGAGCAGGAGTCCAGACCAGACGTATGTTTGAATCCTTCGTGAGTGACGTCACGAATTTTGTAAAGAATGTTGCTGGTCGTAGAAATGGGCGAGAAGAACTGATTAAAAGCCCCTCATTGGCACATGTTTTCTCTGGAATCGTTTCCAGATATCTAACGTAGCTACCGCAGCAGACAACAGCGCAATTGACCGTTATCAGGGAGTGGATCCGCCAAATGTACGAACTACGACAGTTCGCCATCTCATCGCGAGATCGCTCTGCATGTACTAAGCGACACGCGCTCCCGTGTTTACGGTCCTAAAGCTTTCTACTGTACGTCATCACTGCACTCCCCCGCCTTACTCTTTAGGCACGGCCCGGAGCGTACGCTATCTCGAGGAACTATGGGAGGTGCCCTTCAGCCACTTCCCTCCTCTGCCCGGCGTGCGGCTTACCGGAGTCGAGTTGCGCGATTAGCGGACACAGCTAGCCTCCGCTTAACTTACTGTCAACGACGGTGTCGGGTGTACGAGGCTGCAAAGCAACAGCAGCGGCTGTCTCTTCCTAACCTTACACAACAGTAAAATATAGTTTCGCTTGAAAACAAATGCTAGAATAATTTGAAGGACGGTGAAACGCAGCCTTGAAGACTCGTACACGAGGATAGACTAGGGCAACACACACGCTGGATGTGTGGAAGTGGAAGTAATCCCGTACAGTCACAAGGTCTCGCACAATATTACGCAGTTTTAGAATAGGGGAAGCCGGCCCCCAAGAAGTTTGGGGAACGCAAACGCAACCCGCTCGCGCACGGCGACTTTTAGAAGAGGGTCGACCCCAACAGCCCGCAACCGGCTTGCGTTGCTCGAGTTGGATCGGGTGTTGGGAACTTCAAGCTCAGCACTGTTCCGGATATTTTATCGCCTCAATCTGTGCAACTGCGAATGACACAGCCTAAACAACTTTTCACCGCACTATCATCCCCTTTCTCGAATGTGGAACTTTATTTCCGCTATAATTTCGGTTTGAGCGATCGGTGACCAAGACATCTGCTGTTGCCTGTTTCGATGCTTCCGCGCAGGTAACTCCATCCATCGGGCGCTCGCAGCACCTCGCCCCGCGTGACCCGGTCGGACCGCCGAGCATCCGCGGCCGGTAAGCATAGGCTTAGCATCGCGGCAGATATGTGATCTCCGCTTTCGAAATCAGCCCTTATAACAAACCCAGCACCATCTTTCACCACACTGATATATACTTTCTCGCAACTTCTTTTCCGCGATCAGATTGATTGGAAGAGTGGCGATAAGCTGTTGTTACCGAGGTCTGCGCCTGTTCTAGCCGCTTAGCGGGCCGAGTAGGCAGACGCGGCCGGCGTGCGTGCGGACTGTTTTCGAGGGCAAAAAACGCTTCACGGCGGCCTGCTTTATCTATTTCTTGCGAACGACGCGCGGAATCTACGTATTCAGCTCAGCGATTGTCGTAGTTGATCGGCTGGATCGAAGAACGAGCCGCAGAGGCCCTATTCTCGACTGCACAAATTGCCTGCAATTCGCCATGTTTTTTTGCGTAAGAACGACGTAAGCAATCAGTGACGTGCTGCACCTATAGCTATAACGACATGCAGTGTAATGTGACGATTCACTCATAAAGATCGCACCCAAGGTGTCAAATATTGTGCAAGAAAGATAAAAAAACATTTGGCACGTACTATAAACGTTAAGACGGTAGCTGAGTCTGACAAGAAAAACACATTTTTGGACGTCGAAATTGGCGTCAACACCACAGGGCGATTGAGTAACGTTGATCCAAAATTGAGCGAAAGGCCGATGTCGAGCTAAGGAACATCACACAGTTTTTTACTGTATCTACTTATTTCTTTCAATCGCTTTTAGTAACATAGCTGGGCTCTCTGCTTCAATACAAGCTTCCCTGCCCCCACTGCCACCACGCTATCGTCTGCTGCTATGTTACAAGTTTATGGCGTGATCACAAAAAAAGACGGTCGCAAAAATCGCTTCTATGACACATAAAAGCAGCGAAGCGCTACTCCTGAAAACCGCGGAGCGCACCGATGTCGCCGATTCCCTCATTCGTTATTCTCGACTTTCATCAGTGCTGTAATGAACCAAAGAGTTACTTTTCTTTTTTTATTTTCTCTTGAGTTCGATCATGTGACCCATAGAGTTTCATACTAACATTTATACAAGTGGGAAATTGCGCTACAGTCGCAGGCCGCCGTGGACGGCGTCATTGCTGCTAGCGACGTTCCTCGCGTACTTCGCTTAGCTGGCCATACGGCTTCTTTTTTGTCTCGAAGCCAAAATCAAAGAACAAAATTAACATTTTTTTCTTGTTCATCGTGCATTCAGATTTTGAAAACTACTGACTTTGGAGGTTGAATTTTATAATAAAAAAATTTCATGAACCATCTACGGTAATATTATTGTTTTTTTGCAGCCAGAGCCAACGTTTCAACCTGTTCATGAGCCATGCCAAGGACCTGCCGGGTACATGAAGGAACAGTAACTGAAGCGCGGATCCCCTAGACAGTGGCGCCAGATTTCGCTCTAGTATATATTAGTAGGACGCTCTATGATGTGACCCAACAGCTCACTAGGACGAGTGTGGACGAATGCCATGCATTGAGTTCTCTTTGTCATGGAGAGGCTTGTACTGCCCTCTTATATTGTGGTTACGCCAAACAAATAATTTTTATTTTATTACCAAACATAAGAGCAAAATATGGCAAGTTATTTGTATCCTCCATGATCGCTGACTTGGAATCAGTTCAAACTATAATTTGTTTCGGTAAGAGAGAGATAGAACGCAGTTTAATGGTGCTGACGAAGTCTGTCCAGCAGATAGCCTAACATGCTACGTCAGGTGAATAATGACACAAATAAAAAAAAAAACAACAACAAGAGGTCTGTAGACAGCTTTAACATGATTTAAACAGCGTGCATGCGAAACTGCGCCTGCTGCAAATTGGCGGACATTTCTCGGCGCCGTAAGCCGGGGCAATTTTTTGCCCTATTTTGCTACAAAAACAGCCGCCATTTTCAAGCTGTTACGTTGCTTTACGTCACTTTTACGCAGGCGGAAGATGCCAATGCATGACGTAATCGTTTGCACCAACAGTTTAAATTGCGTCACGCCTTAGCCAATCACAGAGAGGGTGTGTATTACAGACATTATTTTTGTTGAATAGCAAAGACAGGCCTACGTTGTCATGTCTAGTGCTTTTAGTCTGGTTTTTCATTGCCGGCCAAGAATTATGCGCTTTCAGTAAAGAGAAATAAGGCAAACTTTAGAACTGGTGCCCGTAAACGTCATAAAACGTCAAAATGATGACAGCACACACAACGGCTTTGTCAACCGGACGCACGTGACCAAAACTGAAAGCCAATCAGAAAATACTTCCGGTAAATTGCCGGGAAACATGGCGAACTGCCGGCATTTTGCGCAGCCGAGAGTAGGACCCCAGATGTCGCTTCAGCCATGGTGACGCGCAGTCTCGCTGGATGCAAGAGCGACGCAAGCTCCAGCTTTGGGGCGCCCTTTATTTCGGAAAAATAGCGTGCGCGCTAAACGGAAACCCAAAACCCCAATTACGGCTTGGGTACTGCGCTTGCGCTGTACGGCGCCCCAAGATGCTTGGGGACCCCAGAGCTTTGGGGCCCCCTATTTTAAAACTTTATTAAAAAAATGGCCACAAGACATGGGTGGGGTACACACAGTTTTTTTCGGCACCCTGTAAGCTGGCAAGCCTTTGCCCCAAAATTGAAAAGCCCAAACCAAATAACTCCTGAAGAACCCGCCATGCCAGAAAATTCACGAAGTGCATGACAAATGTTATCTACCGTTTACAACTGCAGTGCGATAACGTGTACATTGGGCAGACGGGACGCTGTCTGAATGTTCATTTAAAAGAACATGAAACTTCGGTCACGTCAGGCGGAGCGGCATACTTGCCTGTTCATTGCCGAGGTTATGGATGCACCCCCTCTTTGACAAAAACGAAATCATTGGTAGTGGAACCACAAAATGCGAGGTGGGGCATATTGAAATTTATCAAATGCCAAAGCACAGCTTGGATAAGTGCCTGAGTGTGCCCTCACTAACGGTATCAGGTAAAGAAGCTGAATTGTTGGAAAAGATCCGATACTGAAATGCGTCATCAGCTGGTCCTTTTACTTTAGTTTGAATGGCGCATGCCCTCATTTTGTTTTTCCTTCGAAATTTTATTCATTAAGCTGTTGCTAACCCAACATGTATGTTGTCCTTCTATCTTCTCGTGTACGCGTTTTCAAGGCTGGGTTCCACCGTTCTTCAAAGTATACAGTAGCAGGCCCAACTCCTAACTCTTCTAGAATAATTGGTGCATATTTATGAAAGCCTGCGCATCGCATCTCGTTGTGCGAAAATGAGGCGTGGCCCCTTGAAGACGCCTTCCCTCGGTTTCCGAGAACCGCAGTAAAACGTTTTTTGGGCGCCCCTCGAACACCATAGCAATGGTCAGAGGATAAAATTTGCTGATTTCTTTCATCCAAGTTCTATCTCAAGCACTTGCCGCGCTTAAAAGAATCGCTGTTCATAAACTCCACGTAGTGGAAGGCTTGTGACTTTTAGAGCCTTGCGCTGCTGAGCACGAGGTCGCGGGTTCGATTCCCGGCCGCGGCGGCCGCTTTTCTGATGGAGGCGAAAAGCAAAAACGCCCGTGTGTACGAGATTTCGGCGCACGTTAAAGATCCCCAGTTGGTCAAAATTAATCCGGAGCCCTCCACTACGGCGCGCCTCATCGCCTGCGTTGCGTCGGCGCGTTAAACCCTACAATCAAATCGACTTTTAGAGCCAAAGTACTGAACCACCGGTAAAAGAATGTTAGGCGACATTCTAAATTGTTAGGCACTAATGGGGAAGTTCTGTCTGTCCGATAGTTCCGTGTGCTTCCTCCAACAAGCGACTCCGGAGAAAAGGCGGTACATCTTGTTGGGGTAGCCTTGCACCACTGGGAAAATGCCGGTGGAACTTCAGTGTACGTAAACACTGGGGACTTGGGTCTGTTGTCGAGTTTCGATAATCCCTTCAGTAATGAGCCTGGAGTCGTTCGCGTAAAATAACATTTAAATCGGCTCCCCAACCACTCGCACGTGCTCCCGAGTACATGGTGCGTGGCTAAGGGAATCCCAGATGCGTTGGCTGTGGTTGCTGTATCATCAAGCGAGATGAGAGCAGCCGCACATTGAAAAAACATTTGTGCACTCAATGTTACCTTGGCCGCTGAGGATGTGATGGCACGTGGTGTAGGCACAGCGCTAGAGTGGTGCAGAGCTCCGTGATTGTGTTCCCAATGTCATCAGTCTCCCACAACATTTTCCAACCTTCCCGAACTGAGTCCAGGGCACTCACACTTCAGGCGCGATATTTCTAGTCCTTTAATCTTTATCACAGAACTCGACATGTTTATTCGAACGCCCTTATGCACCTTTGCATCAATATTTGAAAGAATGCAAGAAAGCACGTTGGCTTTGAGACTATTCCTACAAATCGGAAAGCCCTCGTCGCAGAATCACTGGCGATGTGTGTTAGACAAAAATGAAGTCAAGGTCGTAAACTTTATTTCCTACATTAGTGAAAATATTCTATCATTCGAAAAGGTAAAACCGCATATGAACAGAAATGTGAACACAAACTAGTTCCACAACACTGAATAGAACAAACTAATACCCTAAAAATGGCGCAGTTGGCCCACGTACTACAAGGCTGAAGAAACGGCGTAGCTTGGGGGTCGCCAGAGATCCGTGGTCAGTGTACTCGGGATCTTCCGGTCTTCGCTGCCGTTTCGGTGCGGCGGCTTCGGCGCGATTGCCGAAGCCAGATCGAGGCCTTTTCACATGTTCTCGAGCACCAACACGACGGCGTTCGCACTGCGCTTTTACTTCCGTTGGAGTTATATATGTCTTCAGGTGACCCATGTTCTGCGTGAGTATAAACGATGTGCTCGACGTGGAGTCACAAGGCGCTACGCGTCGGCAACGCTGGACTATGTCGCGCGCTCCCCGAGAAGAGTTCAGCCCGGCCTGGAGGACAGTTCTTCACGCTGTTGGTAGCTGGGCCTGACTAAAGTTAAGCCCTCCTGGGAGGCTGGACGAAAAGGCTAGCGGGTTCCCTTCGCTGTTTGCTGACGCGCGCTGCTTTCGCGCCCTCCTTTCTAACCACCAGGCACAACGTGTATCCTTTTTATGGGTATTTCTTGCATAGTTCACCACTCCTAGCTCAAGCTTAAACACCTCTTCTGTTAAAAATTCCCTGTAGGGACGGTTCCTTGGGGCTAGAGAAGTTAACGTCGGGCATTCACCTACAGCATACAGAGAGCAGAGAAAAAAAATTGCTGCCCCATGATGAAGCAGACGATACATTCTCCTGGAATGAATTTTTCCCATCCCATCCTTTGCATTTATTTTCTGACCGACGACCCATCAAACGTTTGCAGGTAAATGGTGCTGGAGGATCTGGCCCCGGAACCTCCTTCTGGACACCCATTTCTGCTTGTCAGGGGCACCAGAAGCCTGTTTTCCACGCACTAAACCAGTCGTTCGAAAATAGGGGTCCGCGGATCCCAGGTACTACGCTAACCTATTTCTAGAGTCCGCTAAGCCCCCTGTCTTTAAAAAAAAGAAGTACGGTTTGGTCATGGCTACGGCAGCAATAAGCAAATGATTGTCTCGGTAACCTCCTTTTGCTCTTCCGTCCGCTTTAACCGAAATTCTCGAATTTAGTGTCCCCGGTGAGTCGGTGCCGGATTTTTAAGTGACGTCGATGGCTTGCATATATCAAAACCAAGTAGGAAAACAAGGCTATGTCCGTAAATGAGTGACTATGCTCAAAGCGCGGCGCATTGATGCACCACCAAAAAATGAAGCTACGTGGTTCATTATCCTGACAATTTTCTGCTAGAGAGCAATAAAGTCACACTAAGTCACACTGCAGTGGTGTTAATGTACCAATGTACTGCCCGTGCAATCCCGTGCACGGGTTCACAAGCGGGCTGCAACACACCAATGGCGGACAACCACTACTCTAAACCATTTGCCTTCTGCGCATCCGTCGTTCACCTGTTCGAGTTTCCCAGCTTTCTGCTGTGGCAGCTACTAGGACCGCTGGTGGCCAAGCGGCTGACGACGCGACTGGCTCGGTATACCCCATGTGGTAGTGTCAGGAAGCAGTGAACTTTGGTGAGTTTTCGGGGATGGTTTGAAGGATAATGCTGTCGCTCTGAGGCGCGTAAATAGGCAGCCACAACAGCAAAATTTTAGACGCAAATACTAAACGTGCAAACGGTCTGACACGTGTTTTTTGGTTCCACCTAACGATTGGGGAGGTAATTTTGTGGGAATTGAGGGTGTCAAACACTTATTCGTTTTTGTAGTAAAAGTGCTTTTTTTGAAATACCCCACCGTCCTCACCATAAGCCCCGCTATCAACGAGGGGAACGATATATTTCTATCGCAACAATTGCCGACACCAACCCTCTTGCCTTTGTCAACCACTCCAAGGCAGCGTGTCGCCAATACCCCAGTGGCTGTATCGTTCATTGCCGCACCACATTCTCATGACTGCGCAGTATCCTCGCTACTTTCACCTCGTTTGGACCCCGATACACGTGTTCCTTAGGGGAATCAGGCCGCACATGCCACGGCCAGCGCGTACATCCTGCCGGGTGTTTCCCCCAATGCCACCTCGCGAGGAAGACTACCATGTCGTTTGCCGCAATCAAAGGGACACCCTATCCTATACTATCGTATCCTCCGCCGTATTCTCGACCTCGCTAAGAATCAATCGCTGACAACAAGAATTTGCTGATTATGGGCGCCTTCAAACCGAAGCCTACACCCATGAAGTCTTCTCACGCGGTCCCACTACGGCTCCTGCAATAAAAACTCCCACCTCCCCTGGCGGGAAGCCCTGTGTAGATGCGACGCATAGGGGGTTCACGTTGCAACGTTGTACAGCGGAGGAACGGCGCTGGAACGATGGAGCGGAACGGCGCAGGCACCGCGTTTTATAGCGCGCATATCGGTGAGGGGACGCGCCGGCGCCAGTGCGCCTGCCGCGGCTATGACGCATCACAATCCAACACAATCCACTTTATTCCAATCCAATCCAATCCAATCCAATCCAATCCAATCCAAATCCAATCCAATCCAATCCAATCCAAGCCAAGCCAAGCCAATCCATTCGAATCCAATCCAATGCCCCTCGCGAGAGAGTGTTCGCTATCGGAGAGGAGAGGGGGTGAGCGGTGGAGAGCGCAGCTCACGCGGCGAGGAGAATGGGGGGGGGGGGGGGGGCGGAGGCGGACGCCGACAACAACGCCGAGGTCGGATGCAGGGACAAGGCACGTGAATGAGATGCAGCTTCATCTAAAAATACCATTCTCATGTACCCTCTCCCAAGCCGTTACAATCACTCCCATACTCTTCCGCACCCTCCAGAAGTGGTCTAGCTTGCTTGGAAGCTCCGACCAACAAACCAGCTGCAGCTGCTAAATCAGGCCGACTTTTTCCATGGGAAGACAGCTGGTAAACCCGGCCAGCTTGGCCCGGTTTAGCAGCTATACTTCCGTGGCAAATGTCCTCGTATAGCCCTAGATGCGAACACAATTGTGCTGTATTTTTGGTCGCAAAAGGTTACTTCTCCTTCTCCGCTTGCTGAAGTTTCCTTCTCATAATTTCAAAATTTTCTTTTGGACGCCTAAGCTGCAGTCATGTTATTTTAAGTAAAATAACCGCTAGGGATTGAGGGCGCGGGCTTTGATGTACTTTTATATTGATTACTAGTGGTGGTACCTGGCGATGCCCGGGTGGGTCTATGTAGTAATGACACTAATGAGTATGGCTCTTGTTCAGTTATTTCTTGTCGTAATTGGCTAGTTAAACCGTTATGTTGTACAAAGTTGGGAACTCCCACCTGCAGTCAACACATGGGCTCTTATTCGTGCTGGTGTTCGTGCTTTTAAAACTCTCCCAAAACAAACTGCACCAACATTGTGCGCCGAAATTACTAATTACCAATAATAACTGTTATATCTGTACGCATGAACGATGTACTTCTATAACAGTTTTATGATAAATAACATGGGCTCCTACGGGAGGCGCGTGGTTCCAGAAAGTCCCAACAGATGGCGACCGCTATGCGAACGCGGAAACATTAAACTTAATTCCACGTCCAGGTGGGTGTCAGATCAAAAATTCCGCTGTGCCCATTATACGCCTGCTAGGACAAAATCGCGAGTCTTGTTTTTGAAAAACTGTATGGGAAGCATATGCAAGAAAAAACGAATGCGCTCTATCGAGGCGCTGTATACTTATTGAGGAATCTGTAGAAAGACTCAGCTTTCTCGAAATCATGATTGTCACTATCAGGTGGGTGTTACAGCAAAATCTTCTGGAAAAGTGTGTAGGTACACGATGAGTTACATATATCAACCAATACCAGTGAACTATTTGAACTGGCCCAAAGATAAAAAATAAATATCTGAAAATATATTTCGGCGCTTTTCACTGTCTCACAGGACTAATTTTTAGCAATATCGAGCTCGGAAACCATAATCCCAAAGTTCTCATGAAGTGTGAAGGCGTTTGAGCTAGCATTTGCGCTGGGCGTTCACATCACCTGCTCGAACTTTTCGGCTCTTCAGGCGCGTCACTTCTAAAAAAATGTTTTTCGCCCTTTTGCCGGCTTCGTAGGGCAAAATCCTACAAATTGGTTCTGTGCCTTTGGATGAGTAACATTTATTAGCAAGAACCAATTGAATAAATCAATCAATGAAACATTACTTGGAGAAGCTTTAGGAACGCCCGCTTTATTACGAAATGTACAATCGCCACAATAGCGTTGCTGAGTGCGAAACCGTAAACTCATTTTTATACATTTGCTACACATATAGTACTCATGATACCAAAAAGCACTGCGATATGTCAACGGGTGAATGAGATAATCACGCATTCATGAAAACACAATTTGTCCTTTTCGCAGGTTAGGATTAGCATTTCCAGAAATTCCACATTAGTGAGCCCCTGCGCCATGCCACACCCGAAAGTTAGCGCCATAAATTTCAAATCTCTAGGTCGACCAGTCTGAGCTGGGCGTTGAAGAACCAGCGAATCTGTCAGTTAATGAATAAGGTAGTTGTCCTTTAGGTATAGATTATCAGTAATTTTGAAAACACGGTCAGACCGAACAACCGAAGTCGAAGCGTATGTCGAAGCAGGAGAAGATGTAGATGCGCCATTCGCACTCGTCGAAGGCGTCGTAGACTATGTCGGAACCATGGCACGGCGGTCTGTCCCCGTGGCGGTGTGGAGATCTTTTATTCTCTACAGACGGAAGATGAGGTCAAGGCTGTAAGCGCAGATGAGCGGAATGTACTACTGCGGGAAACGTCCCCTACCCCGTGTACGTGCACGTGCACGTGTTCTCACCCGGCGGACAAGGCGGGGGCCGCCTTTTCCAAAGACCGCTGATAAGGTCCACACGGTAGCACCGCTAGAACCATGAGGCGATGGGAACTTTATCTCAACCACGTGAATCGCATTCGTTTAGACCAAATCAATCAGTCAGTAAGGATTTTCAGATACTGCCACCGAATGTTTTCTGCAACACCGCCTACGTAGCGCAGTAGAGTTTTAAAAAACTGGGGAATCTCGCACTAAGTCGCGCAAGGCTTCAACCGTAGCGAAACTGTAGGACTTCTTTCTACGTGAGCTGTGAAGAACAAAATTGTTTATTGACATGTTTCGTCGTCGCTTTGCTATGTGCTTAGTAGTAATCGTCATATTCATCGATATCATTGGGTTCCTCACTGCAACCGCCTCATGGTTGCCGCGAGTCACGTGCTCACGAGCACTAGGCAGTTTGTTGGTATTTTTAACGCGTTATGCGTTACGTGTCATACGTTACCGCCAGCTACAATAGTTTTACTGTTAAAATGTCCACGCATCCCGCTTCCATATATTAAAAGCATGCGCGCAAAGGAGAAGTGACATAGCCACGCCGGCTGTCTGTTGTACAAAAGAGATTCTTTTCGCTCAAGCGTTCTCAAGAAGCACTTGTAGTGTGCACAGGAAACCTTTTGCTGCAATGTGAAAAGATTCATTTTATAAGACATCCTGCGTTTAACCGGGAATTCAAGGCCGCACACGCTTTTATCCATTGATTCCCAGAGCTCAATTGTAGTCCCGCAAGTCGCCCACACTGCGCAATTTCCTCTTTTGACCAATTAAAGTAATGCTCCCGATGGAGTTTAAACTGGGTTAATTTTAGAATTCATACGTTTTGGGATACAGTCAGGAATGTCTCATAAAGTAGAGAAATGTCAGGTACACAATAATTTTGTGTAGTTGCTCTGATGGGGGCAACCTTATACCCTCATAATCTCGAAGTTACGCAGCAGCTTCACAGCAGAACCCTTCATTATAACCAATTATCTACAGCATTTATGACTGGAACAGAGTAACACGGGGCCCAATGGCAACAAGTGGCAAAAAAAGACCGGCCCCGATAATTACAGAAGTCAAAGGCAGTAGGTAAGAATACCAATCTAAAGGCGCTTTGTTGCTCAATAGTTTAAAAATCATCCATACTCAGATACGCCGGACGTTACACAAACTGTGAGGACAATCCGTAGTTTTGCGGGCAAATTGCCGACAAAACAACTGTTAAAATACAAAACCGAGTTTCATTCCTTACAAAACGGACCTAACAGCAGCAAGTTTACGAAAATACGCCAGTTCCTCAAGATACAGGGCTCCCTCTGTTTTACGTTTAACAGAATTTATTCCGCTCCGTGCGATAAAGGCCTCTGATCCGTTTTACCTGAAACGGAAACAAGTGGGTTTTATTTAGATAGGAACGCTCAATCTGCGTGTGCAAATATAATGTAGTTCCGGGTGGATTACCAACCGGTATTTTAGGCCGGTGTCAGGCACATGAGCGTTCGTTGTGTACGCCGACGCAAGCAACACAGAGCTATGTTGTCACTTTACGTACCTCTCCTGCGCTGGCGAGCAAGACGTTTCGAATATCGAGCCAACGGCGCCAGCAGACGCAACACCTGGCGATAAAAAGACTTCAACCCGGCGCCGTCGTTCAGTTGGGTGCCTTCCCCCTCACTTTGTCTGGCGATCTCAAATTCTCTTCTCTGGATTTATTCTTTCGTGCATTTTTTTGTGACGCCTGCTTGACAACATGTAGCAGTCTATCCAACCGGCGAAATCTCACCCGCCCACTGACAAGGCAGAATAACGTTGGGCTTGGATTCCGTGAACGGCAAAGCTCTGGCTAGTCGTGTAAAAACCAAGACTGACTGCTCCCACAGCGTGAATAATAAGGTGGGTGCAAAGTTTGCTGTGACAAAACACTAGCGATGGCCACACACACAACAAAAACAAAGAAAAAAGAAGAAACGCTAAGGAAAATCGAACCTAGGACTACAGGGTTAGGAAGGAGGCGCGTAACGTCTGAGGCGATGAGTCGAAACGGCTTTGTCGAAACGCCTTCCAGTATATCTGTTGTGGAGACGGCGTCCGCCAGTTGTAAACCATAAAACGTGGTGAACGCATGATTTTGCCTACAAATGAGGAAATTTGAGGTAGCCAGAATCGCTCTGTGGTCCGAAATACCGTCGATAACTTCACATTTGAATCCTGCTTCTTCAAAGTGGGAGCTAACAAAAACCACTAACAAGAGAGCATGGTTTCTTGTGGGTGAATTCACGGACTGAACGAGGTCAAAAGATAGTTAGACTGTGTCTTCCAGATGAGGATAACGAAGGCCAGTGAATCCATGGTGAATTAAAATCGCCCATGCAGACGAGATTGGTAGCGTTAAGCTTCTGTTCGCTTACGTACTGGCTGAGGTTTTCGATGTCATTTAAAGGAGTACTGACATGAAATTTTCTTGGTACGTTTTTTTCGTGGCTATAGGTGCTTCTTCTGCATCACCATCATCACCACCAGCTTATCTACGGCCACTGCCGGGCAAAGGCCTCTCCCAATAATCTCCAAATATCCCGGCTCTGTGGTAACTACGACCAATTTATCCCCGCAAACATGTTGATCTCATCTGCCCATCTAACTTTCTGCTGCCCCCTGCAACACTTGCCTTCTCTAGGGATCCACCCGGATACCCTTAATGACCAACGGTTATCTTGCTTTCGCATTACATGCCCTGCCCACGTCCATTTATTCTTCTGAATTTCTGTTAATATGTTCTTAACACGCGTTTGTTTGCTGGCCCACTCCGCTCCCTTCTTGTCCCTTAATGTTACACCTATCATCTTCCGTTCCATTGCGCGCTGAGTCGTCCTCAATTTAAGTTGAACTCTCTTGGTGAGTCTCCAAGTTTCTACCTCGTAAATGAGTACCGGTAAGATGCAGCTGTCATACACTTTCTTCTTCCGGGACAATGGTAGGCTGCCATTCATTATCTGAGAATGCCTGCCGAATGCACTCCATCCTACTCTTACCTTTTTTTCATTTCTGCCTCATGAATGGGAGGAGTGTTTATTAGCCCACTAATCATAGAATGCTACACTAGACGGTCGATTGCAGCGTAAACGATCTGTTACGAAGTCGTTTATTCGTGTCAGTGTCGGTTTCGACAAAACGAACACCGAGCGGCCGCCATGACAGGAGGTAGCACCTGGCGTCACCATTATTGTCACACTGGTGCAGATCTTGAAGCGGGCGCGAGCGAGCGCATGCGCTCGCCAAGAGCGGCTGAGGTCTTCACCATCCCCGCGCGCCCGGGCAGCATGACATGTGTTCCAAAACCATGACGTGTACGCACGTCGTAGCAGCGCGCACCAACCGCAGCCAGCACGTCGGTTACATCACGGGAGCCCCGACATCGGCAGTGTGGGGCAAGTAGCAGATGATGTCATGCTGGCCCGCTCTGGGTGCTCTCGTGTAGGAGGAGATTAAAACAAATTTAAAATTTAAAATAAGTTGTACTGAACGGCTACAGTTGAAACTTGCTTGGAGATATTTCCTTATAAAAAGGAAGCATTTTACAGAGTTATCTCAGCTTTGAAATTTCGTGTCACTACTCACTTAAAGAAGAGTGTGGGGCGTGATAAACAATACCAATTGTAAACCTGCGCGTCTTCTGGAGTTATAGCTTGCACCATACAGACTCTGTGCTCAAAGGAAAAGAGAAACAAAGAAAGGCCAAGTCAGAACGAAAAAGACTAGCAACGCCAGCACCTTGAGCGTGCTATCTGTCTGCCCGAACTGCCACATAGCCAGGGAGAGTAAATTCCAAGTAGTAAATTCCATTGTGCAACCACGTTTCAGTGGTACCAATCAATCACGTGAGGGGAATACGTAGAAACTATAGAAAGGAGGTTGACGAATTTGTTAGTTACACTTCTAGCGTTAAGACATAACACCTGAAGGTTTTAGTGAGAGCCATAATTGAAAGAGCCAGATTGATTATTGAAAGAGCCAGTCAATTGAAAGCGCCAGGTTGAGTAGCCATGTCTCCGGCCGAGGGATTAGTGGTGTTCCTGGACGAGTTCGGGGGTAGGAGCTTGTATGAAGGGCGGCGATCCGGCACAAGAGCATTGGAAGCTTAGTCCCATATATAACGAATTTTGTCAATTAACGAAGCCTCACCACTGAAGTATTTGCACAAAGTCTTCCCGGAGATGCCCAGACCTTTTCTTTGGATTGCTCGTACCCTTGGAGAGAAATCTTAAGTAATATAAAAATTACATTTTTTGCGATTCGATACGTCAACTTTATTGCACTTTTCCTTCTCAAACCGAGCATCTTCAACATGAACAGGCCTTAGGTTAATACATGGGTTGTTGATGGTTGGTCTTCAATACCGCAAGGCCTACAGGGGCAAAGAGCGCCGTAAAAGAAGTTGCCTAATGGTTGATGAGACCGTAAATGTTAAAGCCTGTGAGTAAAAGTAAAAGCGGCGCAGAACAAAACACAATGGAGATGGCTGGTGTATAGGGCCAGGACGATTGCACGTGATATGACAAGAGCTTCAGAAATTTTACCTCAGCTAAAAAATTAAAAACACGTTGACTAGGACACATTGGTTCATGGGCTAAAAAGTATGATGACGCAGTGGAACGTGTCGTCTGTATAACTCAGGGAATTTTTTGTGTCCAGTTGTGTCAGCTGCCTTGCATGTGACTGGTACGCGGACTACGGATAGGCCCTTTTCACATTTAGAGTGTTACGTGGGTAGCAGTTTGTAGCATTTGTAAACTGGCTGAAATGAGAGCTAAGAAACGCCCCAAGGTGTGTGAAGGGATCCAGAGCGTCTTCCTAGCGTATTGAGCCTTTGTAGTGAGATCAGTTCGGTTCCCTTGCTTTTTTTTCGGTCTTGAAGGTTTTACCGTAGGTTTTTTTTTTGTGTGATTACACTATTGGCTAAAAAAAAGGTGGACACAGATTTAACATAACGTAACCACCCATTACGTCTGCTAGGCCAGCTTTTAGCCTGGGTCATGCCGAGAACAAAGTTGGGGTATGTCTCACGGCGGAGTCTTTTAGCAAACGCAGTTTCTGATTGCTAAATTACTGGGGGCAGCAAAAGAAATACTTAGTGGTCTAATATTTATTCCCCTAAAAAGCAATTTCACTAATACAACTGTGTAAGATCAAAGTTTAAATTTTATATGCCAAGTGTGTGGTTCTTGCCGCTCATTATTCTGTGTACAGCTCATGCTTATGTGTAGCTAATGTTCACTTCAGGACCTGAGGTTTACAAGCAGATCTTGAAAACATGATACCATTTAGGACAAAAGTATAATTTCTCCTAATGGCAAAGGTTTATTTCGCTTTTCTTTTGAATGACCACTGGAGATTTTTTGTTTTTCCTCCGGTATAAGCAGTGACAATAAACCATTACCCTCTCCGAAATAGCCTTCTTCTCCCCAGTTGAACTAAGGGATTTGGCCTGCCACATGTAAGCCCACAGGTAAGAGCCATGGAGGTTGGTGGAAACGGGGTACAAGCTGCAGCAAGGCCCAATTAAATTTGCCCAAAAATATGTTTCCTAATCTCTACCGAGCGATTTTGGTATCTTTATATTTTGCAAATTTTTGAACTGCTAGTTTTTTTTTCCAGAGCGACCTAATGCCAGCCTTTGCTGTATAGACGCTGAATACAAGGAACGACGTTGTACCCTAGTCTTGCGATAAAGCTTTGTCCTTATTTACTATTCGAGGTTTTTTTTGCAAGATGAAACTGAAGTCTGGAAAAAAATTTGGGGGCTTCCTGGAAGGTTTCCTCCAGACAGATGAATTGTAATCACTGCAAGTTTTCAACAAAGTGGTTTTTTTCTGAATGGGTGCATTGCTTACTTCGTTCTAGATTTTAAGGAAGATCAAATTTGCGGGCACAATTACTGAAAGTGCATCTTTCAATGGCGTAGTAGAAAATCTTTTGCGTGATATGCGATGTGAAAAAACTTTTGGGTGGTTGTGCTCCGTTGTCGATAGGTAAAAAATAGAAATTGCGGAGATTAGTATGAATGAGTTAGTCTTTTTCTCCTGTATATTCTTGCAATGCGCTGCGTTTTACTACAAGAAACTGGACGGAGAAAAGATGGGGACGAAGTGAAGACAGGCAACTACCCACACCGTAGCTTAATGAATCGGCGAATGCTCTGGCGGGAATGGCACTGGGCGGTCCAGTAGTGGAGGTTCTGTTGCCCATTACGCTAATAACATCAGCTCGCTTTCGTAGGTTGTGCTTACTTTGATGTATGCCTGATTCTGTTTACAAAGACTCGGAGCTCGAGCACCTCTGATAAGCATGAAAGTTCAGCATGAGCCAGTCGCGAGCTGGTGAACTCACCCTCAGTAGCTTACCCTGTCGCGTGTCAAATTTAGATTATTACTTGCACCGCTCTAATCTGACCCCGTCGCGACTATGGGCATTCTGCAAGTAACCAGATACGATCGACCATTTCTTCTTCTCCTGCCAACGGTTCTCCTCGATAAGACGAAGGTACTTAGAAAGCACATACAACCGGCTAAACCTCACACTGTCTGTTACACTGATTTTGTCAATCGGGGGGACAGAACTGGGATTCTGCCACGTGGGCTTTATCGTGTGTTACATTCTTTCATTCTAGAATCAGGCCGTGTGCCGTCATTGATATCATTTGGCCCTGTTGGATTCCCCTGTCAAGTATATGCGCGCCTAGCTCACTGCTTTGTCTGTGCCACATTCTCTCTTCGTTATACTTACTTCCTGTTTTTCATTCAATGGTGTTTTTTGCATTTTCCAATTCTTCGCATAATCTCGTCACATTTATTTCTGTAGTCATATACAGCTAATAAATCGTAATATGTATTTATTTTTCTTTCCCTATAAAAACTACATAGTTTTTTTTTCGGTAAGGCGTGCATTTCCTGGCCAGTACCCCTTAGAGGGTATTAGCCATTTTACTGGTACCACCACCATACCACCGTAGTTATGAGTTGAACCAGTCGGACTGTTGGTTGTACTGCGAACAGGCCACTTTCTCTAATGCGGCGGTCACATTTCCAAGTATCTTACATTCTGATAAATTCAGGACTTGTGTGGTTACTAGCGTTTTCTTTAGCGTTTCCGGAAATTTGTAAAAGATGGCCACATGGGCTCTCCTTTCAATTCGGCTAAATGAAAGGCTCTTGAAAACTTTGACGCTCCGTGGTCGAGGGGCTCTCAGAGATGGCCATGATGCGGTGCCGTTGTAGCCGTATCTGTTTCCAGGTGTGCAAACGCCGACGTCCGGATAGCCTTCGTGATGTCCACTTGGTTGGCGCCAGCTGCCTCAGCACTCCAGCTAGCAGCGGCGAACTCAGACCATTCGACATTGCGTGTGTGAGGGAGTGTGTTTGATGCCTCACTTCTGTCATTGCTTGAACAAAAACATGAATAGGCTGAAGAGGAGGAACATAAGTAAGGTTCAAGCACGAAGAGTGCACTGGCACATGGACGCGCCTAGAAACTCGAAAATAAACTGGACAGGACAGATGCGCTTATTGTAAAATATAACACATTTTCATCGTCAACCAGCTTTCTTTATTGGTGTACAATAATAGAGCAGCACATGTTTAAACGAATACAACAAGGGATCGCATGAACACTGTTCTGTTTTAGTATTAAAGGGCTTACACTGTATAATCTACGACAAGACATTGCACTCTTTCGCCTTTTGTATTGGAGGCTTTGCGTTATCGCTGCAATTTAACAATACAGCAAGATTGATAAATTGCAGAGCTTAACCTTTTTCATTTACGGAAACGTGTAAAAGCAAAAGATGGGTCCGTTATATTACGAACCTTATATTTGGTAATTGACGGAACGATGTCATAGAATAGGATGCATCCATTATATTACGAAATTTGCATTTTGTCATTTAGGAAAAATTGTAATTGCAATACGCCGAGTCCGTGAAATAAGGTACGTGATGTTCCAAAAATTCCAGACTGCCACCTTTATTACGGACTTGCCGTACTACAGACTGTCAGTTCTTATCTCCGTTTTCTAAATTACGGAAATGTGTCCTGCAGCATTTTACCAGAAGCTTATCGGCCATTTTTTTATAGTGCAAAATCATCTGTGCAGCCTACTCCTCCAAAATTATTTTATAGTATACTGCATGCTCTATTGCCTGTTCAAAAATAAAATGACCCCTTTATTAGATCTTTTTAAATCGTTATGCATGCCCACTGTCGTTTCAAAAATAAAAGGACCCTTTTATTCGATCTTTTTAATAATTTTGGAGGAGATGCAGTTTGTTTTCGGACACTATCTTGTGATGCTCCAATACATGAAAGGAGGACTATACGATACTTTGAGGCTGCTGACGAATTACAACGTACTAGACACAGCAACGCAAACACTTGAATATAAAAATATCTGTCATAGGAAAATGAGCTGCCGCAATCAAAAAGAGAACCCCTATCTAATGCGCGGTGATGAGATTCGAGCATCACTACAAAGCGTTGGTAGCACGACTGTCCACCTCGCCTCTGCGAATAAATCCGCACGGATAACTTTATGTAGTTTGCATGAGCGCCGCAATTAAAGAAATGCCAGTAACTGTTTGAACTAATCGATCTAGACATTAGAACTCTAGATAATAAAAAATCACCATCACTGGATAGGGTCATAGTTTGTAATTAAATTTCTTAACGTTAAAATTTCAGAATAGCATTAGGAACGTTAGGAAAGACTTCTTTGCGGGTTTATTACACCTTAAATATAGTCTCCCTTTTCTCCTTCTCACATCGTGGGATCTACCTGCTGCTTAGAAGACCAAACTATACGTGCGCAAGCGGTAACGTGAAAATCGTCATAACTGTTTAGGAAAAAGTGAGGCGCACTGGAAGTGTACGGTTGTTCTTGCAGAACTTCACGGGTCGACTTCTGATCTTGTCTGAATAACAATTATAGCGTAGGTTATGATGGCGCTTCCAACCTGGGACAAAAGATAAAACATTTTTTTAGACTTGTGGTTGTTAAGTAACAAAAAAAAGAATTGTTTGTCAATATCGGCTGCAATTATGGCCTTTATATTTCCGCGGTATAAAATAGGTGTAGAAAAAGGACACAAAATATGAAAGGGTAAAAGATGTCAAATTCAACACAGTTACAATTACAACGCACAAAATAGGGAACTGTTAAAACGTAGTTTCAGTCGTAAACATGCGTACCCAGTACTAACAGAAAAAAAATCACAAGTCTTCCGCAACGGTACATCAAGCAATACTAAAACTAAAGTTAGAGATTCACAGTTCAAAAGAGCCGGTGCTCTAAAATCAACTCGTTACATTAATCAAACGCGGACCATGAGCCAACCCTATGCAGATAAACACAGATACTGCCTAGGAAGAACTGAAACAATGGAGGGCCGATTAAATGTTTTGTTCTGGCTGAAGATGTTTAAACCAAGTTTGTCGGGTGAGAGCTAGCCTTTGCGCCGAAAGCGAGCCGCGAATGCGCACACAGTTTCACCGCAAGACTGTAGACGATGTTCCGCGAAGTCGGCGCTTGCGGCGCGAACACGCAGGGAACTTATATTGAGCCAGTGCTTCCTCGCATTTTTTTTTCACACTGCGCCAGCCCTTACTCTTCCCGTGATTCTTCGCAACCTCTCTACTTGCAACAAACGAGCGATTAGACACCTTGGCTATGCAGTCACATGAGGTGCCGGATTTACCTAGGCTATGCTTGAACGCAAAATTGGCGCTACGAGGAACAAGCCGTTCCCCGACAAGTAATAGGCTAAAAAAATTAATTGGTGCTAAAACAGGACGAAGAAGAAACACGTAACACACAACACAGTGCCGAACTTCCAACTAGAATAATTGAAAAAAGGATGGTGCTTATATACACAAAACTAGAATACTAAAAGCATTGTAACGTCAAAATGCACGTAACACACAACATAGCACCGAACTTCCAACTAGAATTTATTGAAAAAGATGCTTCTTATATACACAAAACTAAAATACCAAAAGCATTGTGACGAGAAAATGCATTACATTTGCATTTTGACGTCACAATGCTTTTAGTATTTTAGTTTTGCGTATATAAGAAGCATATTTGTATGCATTTGGACGTCACAATGCTTCTAGAATTTTAGTTTTGTATATAAGAAGCATCTTTTTCAATAAATTCTGGTTGGAAGTTCGGCACTGTGTTGTGTGTTACGTGTTTCTTCTTCGTGCCTGTTTTAGCGCCGATTAATTTTTTTACCATAATGTACCAACTCTCTCGCATCAAGCCTTTGTTACTCAAGGAATAGACCTTTCGCTGAAGAATTGTTTATGCTGGGTGCTCGCCACACACGTCGTTTAAAATAGGCAGAGCCAAAAACCCCAGCTTATGTTACACGAGAAAAAGTTTCATCATTTAAGAAAAAGAGGTTTATACCCGTAGCCGGAGACACTGTGTTTGAATTACCGAATAATGGGCAAGCACAGGAATACAAGGCAGGTAACAGAGGATTATAATAATTGAGGAACGTTTTATCGCGCGTACTAAAAGGCCTCCCCGATCGTTTTTTTTTTGTCTCTAAGCTTCTTACCACCAATAGCGGTAAATATTTAGGCACTTTACTGGTCCAGCGTTCGATGAAACTAAGATACCTAGCCTTCGCTAAGGCAATGCTGGTGAGGAAAGTGGTGTTCCGTCTTCGCGATGTCTGGGCACAGATTATATGTTTTGTTCAAACTGTACTGGACCTTCAAAATCTTTTACTGCAAAGCAGTGTATGCCTTATTCTCTCTCCTTCAAGTTTTCATCCCGGCGAAGCCGATGTACTCAGCGCGGCTCCGGATCCCCTCCCCGCCGCTGGCGACACGTTTTTCACAACTTTGTTCCCCGAACCACCACCGATGCCTCTTTCACGAGTTGCGCAAGCGGCTGAGAATGGTGGTAGCGTCGTCCTCAGGTGGTTACGGAGAATCAACAAAAGCGCGCATGAGCATATAAACGAACGAAAGCCACCGCTGCCAAATATGCAGCCGGCGCAGTTGCCGCCTCAAACTCCACATCACCGAGTAGCTCAAATCTCGCCCGGTTGAAGAGCAGCTTGGCCAGTTGAAAAGCCAGTGTGAGCCCGTAGTTTTTCGTCAGCTTTAAAAGCTTTCTCTGTGACATTTTCAGCGCATGGGTCGTGGGAGAAAGGAGGGTGGCGCGCGTACAGCTGGACTTCATGCCGCTACAGATAACAAAATTGTTGCAGCTACATATAACATGCTGGGAGATATAAACGCAGGAGACTCGTGGCTAAAAGCACCCTGTCCGCTGTCGTCCTTAATTGAGCGGTTTGGGTCTGTGTTGGTGTGTCACACAGACAGTAATATGTCAACAAGGGGGAGGGAAACGGAGAGCGACGTGTTTGACCGCTGGAATAAAGCTCGAGGCCATTCAGGTTTTAACTCGCTGTGGTCCGGACGCATGTCGTTCGATTGTGGGAGTAAGAGCGGAAATTGAAAAAGGGTATTCCCAAACAGAAGCGCGAATGGGTACGAGGGAGGGCGCTGCTGTGCCCAGTGTTAATGGACGTATGTCCCGACGCTCTGCATTTTATCGCCAGTCAAGAGCTCTCTTCTCGTCTGTGCTTCAAGTGCTACGGGTCATCCTTTTCGCCATCGCACCAGGAGCCCATCGAGGTGACACTCGACACGGTACCGTGTTTCAAGGCCGTTTTACGGCCACCCTTTCGCCGCCGGCGACGGCTTCGCTAAGCCTACACCATGGAACCGCCGGGGACGACCGCCGGCCAGGTTGCGCCGACACCACCGCCATCTGATGACTACAGACAACAACAGGCGACGCCGATTCAAGCAGAAATGCCGCCGAGTTTACCACAGCAACAAGAACGGCAAGCACGTGCCGATCTCGAAGCAACTCCTGGCGCGAGCTCTGAGGCTTGCCGCGAAGGGCCACACCAGCATCGGCGCAAACGCTCGAGGAAAGACAAGCAACGCTATGGAGGAGCCGCAGCGCTCGCCGCAACTGCCACGACAGGAGGCGCTCTTCGAGCGCCTCAGACAGCAGTACAACGGGAAAAAGAACGCGCCGCGGCCTCCTGACGCATTTGGCTCAAGAAAATGAATCGGCAATCTCAAGTGACGAAGACGGCATGGAAACATACGTGGCGAAAGAGCGCGCCGAGGAATGCGGCCATGATGTTACAGTGCCTGACCCAACAATGGAAGTCACCGGTGCACATCTCAACAACTCCGTGCTCACCACTGCATCACAGGCGGACTGGCCTGCAACCGATTTTAACGTGTGCGACGGTGACGGTGTTGACACCGGAGGAGCCTACCAGGTTCAAAAACGGCGTAAACGTAAGCAACTAAACCCTTATTCTGAACCTCCCGTGGAAACGTATGTCCTAGTCATACGCCCGCGCGCCCACGAGAATCTCAGCCCTTTACCAACTAAGGACCTCCACTTCGCACTCATCTCCGCAGCACCCGCAGAGAATGTTACAAAACCTATGACGTACAGAGTTCATCCTGCGTCGAACACAATCACGGTGCTGGTCCAGGACAAAAAACAAGCCGATGCCCTACTCAAACTGACGAACCTCGAAATTCGGGGTAAACAGGTTGCTGTGCAAGTCTACCAGGCTCCCGGACGAGATATGTGCCGTGGAGTGATCTATAACATCGACTGCAAAGAAAGCAAGGCTGAACTTAAGGCGGCGTTGTCGTGCAACCGTCAGAGAATACTTGACGCACGCCCAATGGGCAGCCGTGGAGCATGCCTGTGGACGTTTGAGGGGCGACGCCCACCTAGATCTGTGATTTATTACGGCCGCATTTCTCGAGTCACGCTCTACGAACCCAAATCGGTCGTATGCAGTCGCTGTCATCGGTTCGGCCACAAGAAAGACGTGTGCCCTCACCAGGAAGTATGTGACACATGCGGCAAGAACCACGGAAACGATACCGCTGCCGTCACTAAATGCAAGGAAGCAAATATAATGACCTGCCGCAACTGTAAGAAGCAGGGACATGTGGCTACCGACCCAAAATGTCCGACTAAAATTAAGGCTGATGCTGAACTAGCCGCAAAGCGCCGACCACGGTCACAGACCCGAGGTAACAGATACGGTCCCCTTCGATCACCAAGCGGTGGCAGAACACCCGGACAATGCGATGCGGAGTTATCAGATCATGCCTCACAATAGCGTACCACTACAGCGCTGCCGTGATCAGCAAAGGGCACAGCGCGCGGACAGCAGCAACGTTCGAGCAACTCGCAACCGGCGCATGTTGAGCGTAAACGGCATGTCTCCTACGCCGCGGCGACCACAACACCCAGCCAGATCAAAGAGACTGCAAAGACATCAACTAGTGCTACAAAGGAACAACCTCCACTGAAGGGCATTCTGCAAGAGGAAGCCACTATTCAAGCCGAGTTGGAAAAGCTCGCGCAAGAAGCAGATGACCTTCGACGACGACTCGAAAAAACGGAAGCGCGCCATACCGCCCTCCTCAAGCGACTCCGCGCTGCACGGCGGGAACAGCCGTACACCGGGCGACCACCTGCACAGGAGGATTCCGCTACGGCAGCGATGCAGCCAACGGGCCTGGCACAGCTGCTTCATCAACTGTTTCAACCGCTTCTTCAAGCCCAAGAAAAGCACTACCAAGCACAAGAGCAACACTTCCGTCGTCAACATGAACTCCTTCAGCGGCTTGTCACGTCCCGCGCTTAGCTACGCGGCCTTGGACCTGCCGCCCGGCATTCACCCTCACCTGGTGTTCGTGAGACTGTCAGGAACAGGGTACGTGACCTTCGATCAATCTACGGACTCGACAAATACGGTTAACTGGACATGGCTCCGCCACTTATAGTGCAATGGAACTGTCGCGGACACCGCCGTAAAATCTCCGCTTTTATGCTTTACCTTCAATCCCTCCCACACCCTCCATCTATCATACTCCTTCAGGAAACCCACGGTGTATACAACATTGCAGGGTACGATTCATTCATACAGCCCAGTATACCGACTCGCCGCGATCCCAATCCTCGTACCTATGTTGTGACATATGTCCTCCGCACATTACCAACTCACCAGGTAGATGTTTCCGCATACAACTCTATTATGTCGGAATCAGTCCTTACTACCACTCAATTTCCTGGATGCTCTATCCCACTAGTTGTCATGAATTCGTATTGGCTTCCTAAGGCGAGACCCGCTTTGGGGTGGTTAGGTAAGCTCCTTCGCTCCTACCGCGATCATGCTGTTATTTGGGCTGGGGATTTTAACGCTCACCATCCCGATTGGCTCTACACATACACCTCACCATCAGGTCAACTCCTAAGGCGGGTCACTCAGCAACTCCGATTGTCTCTGCCTAATGATCTAACCAGCCCTACACGACAAGGCAATAGTCGCCAAAGAGATACGATTCCTGATCTCACTTCGGCAATAGGCTTGCCTTCGGCTATATGGGAAGTCCAGGATAACTCTCTAGGCAGCGATCATCACATTATTCACACAACTGTACCCTTGAATGGTGCTTCAATTCCGTCACCGCGAAGTGCTCGCCTCACTAATTGGAATGGTTTCCGGGAATCAATCGATACGGCCGCCATATCTGATTTAAGCACCTGGAATTCTGCAATTTTTGATGCCTATGGCCATAACACCAAGCTTATTGCTCTTTCTGACACACGTCCGGCTGTTGATACACATCTTTTACGCCTTTGGGATCAGCGTCATGCGCTTATGCGCCGAGGGAAGCGTAATAAGCGCAATCGCTCCCTCAAAGCACGCATCGATGCTCTCACAATCGAGGCTCTAGAATATGCGCGCACTCTTGAAACATCCAACTGGCTGTCCTTCTGTGACTCTCTGATTGCAACACTGCATACAACTCGGATTTGGCAACTTATCCGTTCCATGTCCGGGCAAGCACGGCGATTCACGCACATCACATCGTTGCGGTTGCAGACAGGTCTTAGCTTGGCTGATTTGGCTGACGAACTTCAAGCTTCCTTCTTTCCTTTTCCTTCTTTGCCTCCGCCGCCTCATCCTGTCACTTGTCCCACTCCAGAACCTATTGACGCAGATTTTACGTTCGCTTAACTCCGCGCTGCACTCACCGATTGCAAAGGACACACAACACCAGGACCGGACCTGATTACATACTCCCACTTAAGGAACCTTCCGGACTCCGCTTTAGAAATTCTTCTACATTTCATCAATGAAGCATGGCGAACAGGCTGTATCCCCCCTGAGTGGAAGACTGCTAACATCCGCCCTATTCCAAAACGAGGCAAATCACTTGCTTTGAACAGTCTACGCCCAATTTCACTTACGTCCTGTGTTGGAAAACTGATGGAGCGTATGGTCCTGCATCGTCTCACTTGGCTTCTTGAACATAGCCAATTCTTTAACTGGACTATGATTGGGTTCCGCGCTCACAGGTCAACACAGGATACAATGCTGCGAATCCAACAAGAGGTGTACGCATATCCGAGCGCAGCCCAACTTAGAGCAATCGTGAGTCTAGACTTCCGAAAAGCATTTGATGCAGTTTCGCACTCTGCAATTCTTGAGCAAATCCGGATACTTACGCCTAGCTCCCGACTGTACAACTACATCCACAATTTTATGACCAGAGGACTACACTCTTTGGTGTTAGAGGACTACCGCCAAACCCGCTGGACTCCTATTAGAGGAGTTCCTCAGGGATCTGTCCTTTCCCCTACTCTGTTCAATTTAGCACTTCGCCCCCTGCCTCGTATGCTACATTCCGTTCCTAATCTCTCGTTTGGACTGTACGCCGATAACATAACCGTTTGGTGTTCTACCGGCAGCCCAGCTGCACTGTCCGACACACTTCAGGCTGGAATTGATGCGGTCCACTCGTTCGGGTCAAGCGTAGGTCTCACACTATCTCCGCAGAAGTCTGAGTACCTCGTGGTCACTGATGAGCGTTTGCGGGCTAAAGCTAGCGACCAACGCTCTCAAGTAGAACTCGTGATTGATGACATTCCTCTTCCACGTAAGGCCTGGCTGCGCGTCCTCGGCTTCGACCTACAGGATAATGGGAAGGTATTAAAGTGGCTCAATCGATGTAAGGCTCAAATTACCCAACTGACTCACATAATCGGCAGGCTGACCCGACGTCGCCAAGGCCTACGAGAACACAATATTACGCGACTTGTGAACTCTCTAATATATACTCGCGTTCTTTACGCACTGCCGTACGTAAAATTAACATCATCGCAGCGATCCCAGCTTGAGCGGCTCCTCCGGCCTGCCACCCGCCTGGCTCTAGGGGTACCTAGATATACCCCTCTCGCTAAGTTGGAGGCTGCTCAGCCGTTCACATCATTGTCAGATCAAGTTGATCTTCATTTGGCGGCACAACACACTCGTCTCCAGCTTACTTGGCATGGGCGTCTTCCCCTATCCTCACTTCATTACGAGGTAGCTTCGTTACCCGAAATTACAGCGACATACCCCCATTGGTATCCACTCCCTCGCATAAAAGTTCCTACCATTCCAATCAATGTATCCGCAACCTCGCATGCAGGACGTCGTCGAGCTCGAATATGCACTCTTCGCTACCGCTATGGTGATCTAGCAACAGTGACGTACACAGATGCCTTCTTCTCATCCAAAGACGCACGCGGGGTCACAGTAGTTGTTCCTCCTACCCACCCGCCCTTGCAGAAAAAATACTGGGCCGTTCCTTCCGTCCTGTCTCTAGAGGCTCAAGCAATAACTGACGCAATCTTATCGATAGCCACTCCTGGTAACCACGTGATCCTCAGCGACAGTCAGGATGATCTGCGCTTGTTCCAGGAGCAGACGCTTCCCATCAATATTATGCATGCACTCCACACTCATCTGGCCAAACACACTGGTACTAGCTACGTGCTGGACTGGGTTCCTGGTCACGCAGGCGTTCCGGGCAACGAGCTGGCGCATCAGCTCTCCCGTGCTCCGTCCCAACCGGGAGACTCGGAGACGCCCTGGCCAAATCCTTTCCACCCACCCACGCAAGCGCGACAAGCCCGTCTCCATCGACACCAGACTGTGCAACAGTTAATCAGGGATAGGCAGACTCTTCCGTCTCCCTCTCACCTGTTACCCCGGGCAGATGCTTGTCTTATCCGGCAAGTGCAAACGGACAGCCTTCCAACTCCGCACATACTGCATCGACTACAAGGCCATCGCAGCCCTGCGCGGTGCTCCAAGTGCTCTGGCTTTCCCAATACGCCGCATGTTCTTTGGGACTGTTCTGGTTCGCAACCATCACTCGCAATTCATCTTAAATCCCTTACACCTCCTCCCTCTTCTCTCCAAGACTGGCTCGCGCCACCGGAGGGAACAGACCGAGTGGCCTGGTGGCGAGCTTTGGTGGCTCACGTTCGTCAGGTTCTCCCGTCTGTATAGATAATTTTGTTCCTTTCAGAACCCCGGACTTTGGGGGTCTTTTCTTTGTTTTTTGTGTGTCAATAAAGTTTACCAACAACAACAACAATGGGTACGAGAACTATGCAAAGCCGCGGCCGCCACCTTGTCGCCTCAGTCGACTGCGAATCCCTCCCGGATGAAGAGCAACTTCCCCGCTTGTAACGCCGACGTGATCGAATATTACATGTTGGGCGTAAAGATATTTCAGAGACATTTTTCACGGCGTCTATTCTATTCACGCGTACACAACCGGTTAACGGTTTATGCGTGCACGGGTTTGGAGTAGAGGGAGGGATGGGGGCGTACGCGCGCAGCTACAGGTTTTATTCCATTTCTGATGACATGCCTGTTGTGCTGGCGGGAAATTTAAAGGCGGACGTCAAACGGCCCAATCTAACCTCTCCAGTGTTCTCAGACGTCAAGGACATTGGTTGAGTGCGTTACAGAAACGACGCGGTAGGGAAACGGACAGCTTCATTTTCGTCCGCTAGAATAAAGTTCGCGTCTTTGCAAGTTTAATCTAGTTAATTTGCTAGAAAATATGCTCAATCACATAATACGAACAAATATGTTTTGTTTCGTGCACACCGTGGGATGCGTGCACCTTAGCAGGTCGTCCTTTTTCACAGAGAGGAAGTGCAATATTTTTTTTTAATGGGGAGCATTTCTTAGGCTCGCGATGTCACTCGTCGATGTTCTCGGCGCCCTCCACACGCTCACTGCGCATGCGCGTCGCGTCGAGGAGCAGGTGCGCGTCTCTCCCCCTTACCCTCCTCGCTCTCAACAACAGGTGCGGTGGTGCGGGAGGAGCGCGTGTACCCCGTGCGCTCCGTCGCTCTCAACAACAGCTGAGGCGATGCGGGGGGAGCGCTTCTGTGCGCGCATGCGTCGCAGCTACCCGTGCGCTGCGTCGCGCTCAACAGTAACGGCGGCAGGGCGTGTACTCGTGATAACGGCGTGGTGGGTGCGTGGAAAGTTCGCACGCTTGTGTACGGAAGTGTGCGCATGCGCGTCTCTCCCCCGTACTCCTCTCCCTCGAACGCGGGCGGTGTGTATATAAGAGGCGGAGCGCGCGTTCGGAATTCAGTCAAGGGCGTCTTTGCTTGGCTTTCGCTTGACTTGACGCTTTGCTTGACGGCACCAAGCAATAAAGACAGACTTTAACTTTACACTCCTTGCCTTCGCTTCTCCTTCATTCAATAAATAAGAATAATAAAGACGAAATAACAATTAAGCATTCCCAAACCATACCCAATTACGCAACATTCACGCGATACCTCCACCACTCTGCGACGCATTTACTCGAGTTCCCCCCGTGCGAAGATGCGGGCGGGTTTTCTGTTTTCAACATTCGCTTCAAAACTGGCTTGACTGAAAAAATACAGCGTCCCTTTTTTTTCGACGTTGCGCCATAGCAGATCCAGGCTGCAATATTCAAGTATTCTTGACTTTTCACACTTTAGCAGCTTTTTTTGACGATTAGAAACACTTTTTAATATGGACTTACGCAGCATTGGTCACGTTCTAAGAAATATGATTATAAGGGTGGACAAATGTGATCAACAAATATCACAATAACTTTTGACGTCCCCAATCCTATTTCTATTTCAGCCTCCTGTTGCCAGGTGCCAATTTAAAATAGCGGTTTTTGAGGTAACGTACTCAAGCCATCAATACTAAAAGCACAACTTTCCAATCATTAGAATAATATACGTATAAAAAAAGCGATTCCAGGGAGATCATGACCTGTTGTACAAAGCAAAGCAAAGGGCAGGCGCATGTCCGAACATCGAAGGAATACCGAAGTAAATTGATTCGTTATTCCACACCAGCGCTTGAAGCGATTGAAAATGAATGCGATTGATGAAAAACAAATAAATAAATGAACTTTTGCTTTTTGAATTAACACAGCGTCAATGCTGTAGTCGTTCAAAACAATTAAGACGGACATTTTTTGCGATAAATATGCCCCACGTGCGGGACTTGAATGCCACAATTTTAAATCGAAGCTTTGTATGTCTCACTGATGGCGTTCGATGCCACTCCAAACGTACTGCAGGAAAGCCTACTTTACAGAAAAGGTTTCATAAAATGATGACGATGATCACAAAGGTGCATCTAGCACCTGAGAAAAAAAAAACGCTTCCCGCGGTCAGAATCAAACCTGGGGCACTCGCGTTATGAAGCCGACGTCTATTCGATTGCGCCATTACGATGTGGTCGAAGCAGTTTGTTTATATGTGTTATTTACGGGCGAAGCTATCCGCGGGAAGAACAACAACGCTTGTTCTAGAGCCTACCAGAATACGATCTTTAACCATTTTGCTTGTCCGTCTAGGCATTAAGTTGAACACTAACACGTTTTGAGCCAGAAAATTGGTGCGATCCAAGGGCCTCTCTGCGTCAGAGTTTTCACTTGTTGACCTTCGCATTCATTTTCCAACTTGTTATTGTAAGAGCGCCCTGTCGTTGTACATTATAGTTCCAACAAAATTGTTACTTTGTATTTCATCTATTTTGGTTTGAGAATACTCTTCGAATTTTTTTATTTACATGGAAATTAGCTTTTTGTTTAAAGGTATTGTAACTCGCAGTGGTTTACTTTTAGCCTGTGAAATCACTAAGCATTGTGTTGCCACGAAAAATCCCTAAATGATCTGGCTTTCTCAACCTACTCTTAAATCCCAGATAAATAGATTTTCTTTCGTTCGTTCTTCAATTATGACTTTTAATGCATAGCGTTTAGGAACGCGTAACGCCCTGTATTTCACCAAAACTGCAGATATCGCGGACGTTCCAGCTGTAACCGCTACAATGGCGTAAATGACGGTAACTGGTAGCACAAAACTTTGAAAAACTAAAAAATAAAAAAATAAAAACTACGAAAAATGGCGAAACGTGTAACGCCCTGTATTTCCATAATAATGCAGATTTCGCGACAGTACCACCTGTAATCATTATAATAGCGTAAATCGAGATTATTGGTCGAACGAAATTTAAAAACACTAAAAAGAGGAAAATATAAAGAACTACGGAAACTGGCGAACAGTGTAAGGCCTTTTATTTTGCAAATATCCAAATTTTATCGCTATAATAATGCAAATGAAGATAATTGGTATAACAAATTTTTGAAAAATAAAGAAAAATAAGAAAATTTTTAAGCAATTGCGGAAAATGGCCAACCCCATAATGCCCTGCATTTCCACAATAGTGCAGATTTCACACATATTCCAATTTTAGTCGTTAGAATAGTTTAATTTGAGATATTTCGTCGGACAGGATTTAGAAAAACAAATAAAATTGGCTGTACAAAACTGACACTCAAGACAAGGGGCATTAGAATGCTACGCATTAGTAGATAATTTCCTCAATTTCTGCAGATATTTTTTCCCTACCTTTAAGGATACATCATAAATGTCGTCGTTTATCTTCATGCAACTCAGTATTATGGTTGTGAACATAAACATAAATAAGAAATACATCGTATAGTGCCAACAATCATTGGCGTCTCTCAGATTTTATGACTTTAATGATAACCTGGGGAATATTTCTCTACTGCTTGTACCAAACTGCTTTAGCAGCGGCACTACGATTGCGACTGCTTCAGCGTTTCTTCAGTGGGAACATTCATGTGAGGTATTTTGTACTCAACTGCACACTTTTGTAGATAAACAACTCATTCGGTGCGAACCTATCCGCCACAGAAACACAAAAACTGGGAGTCTAGTTTGTAAACCAAGATTTCCAAAAGCACAATTGTCTCCAGCTTTTGTTTTGTTGCACAGGTAATTTTTCCGCAGCTATGGCGGCACGTGACGATATTAGAGATGCGTAGTTGAAGGAAGCAAATTGCACCATTCTCACCGATATTAGCTGAGGAAGGCTCAGTCGGAAGAATCCGCTTGCCGTAAAGTACATCGCCGAGTCGTTGACTACATCGTGCAGGAAGCGAAGCTGCATGGAAAGAATTGTTATTTCTCCACTACAGAGGTCACTGTTTTCAACCACCAAATATGAATAACTCTCATTGCATTCTCCTCTCGGTGTAGATAATATTACAAAGGGTAACAGCGGTTAGCGCCCTTACTGACTGCGCATAAAGTTTGAGCAATCTTCTTCAAAAATGATCTCATCAATGTTCCAAAAATGAATGGAAGGTAAAATAACCCTAGATGTTTAGATGTTTTGGAAAAACAAGGTTGTGTGAAACAGCTATAAGAAAGCACACCGCAATTTAACGCCGTACTTGGGTACGCTGCCGTCAACACCTTACTGATGAGTGCACTGTGGCACTAGATATCGCCATATCAGCTCATGTACTCGCAACCTCGGGGTCACTTCGGTTCTCAGCGCTAAGAGTCGGCTATGGTTTCACCTATTTTAATTTTATCAGCACTTCCGGGTGAGAAAATGAAATTACTTTCATGAATGCTGCTTAGCTTTAGGCACCCTGAACCATAACCCATTCAAATTCTTTTTATTAATAACCCGCTTTCTGTTGTATATCTCTGTTGCACGGCACCTAAATATGTTTTAGCTTCGCCGCAATTTCAGTTGCAATGCGTATACGAAGATTTAACTTGATAAACATTTTTTGAGAGGGGCGCACCCGGGAGTACATGTACGGCCTACCAAAAAAGATACTAGCTAGCGTGACCTAGACGATTAGGACCAAGTTAGTCTGCCTAAAAAATTAGGTTGATCATATTAAGTGCGTCTTAATGAAAAAGTGTTGTCCCACACTTCGGAAACAAACACAATTTTGTAACACAGTAATAATTTATTTTTCATATTTACGAGCGGGCAACGGGCACAAACCACGAGTAGATAAAGGCGATGAAAACAATTTATAACAAAGATTTTCATTCATGTTTCTCCTCTGGCTGAGTTTTTGTAAACCTCCACACGTGAGTTGGCATTTTATGTGTTATCGATCATTGGCCACATTTGCAGTGCAGAACTGCTCACTGGAACTACGCCCTTATTTTAATAATATATTATCTCAGAAATATTCCTGCAATGTAGACAATGCTTGTTGTCATCATGGCACCCGGAGTAATTTTAAATCCCTTGCCTCCCTATCATTTTCTTGAGAAAGCCCTTTTGAATCTTAACTTCGATTGCAAACGAGAAGCAGTCGTGCGTGCATGAAATGTAAAATGTGGCTCTAACCTGAAGGCATTTCAGTTTCACAAGGTGAACCTCACTAAGGTAAACATTGCTGTCTCGCGTGATGACAAATATTATTATTGCAGATTGCGTGTTGCTCTGCCGCACAGCAGTGTTTAAAGGCTGAACGCTGTCAACCACTCAAGATATATATGCCTATAGGGTTATGTCATGTTCGAATTAGTCTTGAACAAAAGCGCATGTGAGCTGCTTTTGTTAATGACGGAAAAGCTGTGCTCCGTATTTGAGAAGATTGATGGGGTCTTCCTTCTATTTGCTCTCGCGCCTTTGGAACACGCTTTTAAATCTGGAACGTGGATTTGGGAGTTCGTGCAGCTGAAAACAAGTAACCGGTTCGGGGAAGTGCGTATACGCTATTTCTCAGAAACTGAAATTTGCGCTCAGCGTGGCTTCACACCGAAGTAATCTTTCCGCGTCCTTTCCTTTGTTGCCAAAGTGACTTTCTAGATATATTATCAGTACTAGCGCAAAACATCTGAGTTCGCTTATTCGTTACAAGAAAATGTTTAGCACTTGCATGGCTGAAGCCTTCCCAATATGCATTTCAAACACAGTTTTATGAGCCCAAGACTGCCGTTAACCAGATGTAATAACCCACGAGTCACCTGCTTGCCGAAGGTATTTGGCCGCCCATGTAACGGCACTGATTCAAGGAGTCGCTTCATTTTGGTGGCCTGTAATAAAAACATTGATTGGATTTCATACACACGCCCTAAAGACTGAAACAAGCTGGTCAGTATTATTACATGGTGTTCTTCAAAATAACGTTAGAAGGTGTTATCAGTTTTAGTACCTCGAGTTAAATGGCCTTGTCAATATGTCCGCAATTGCCGAGGTAGTTTTTAGAGCTAAACGGGCATGGTATAGTTCCCAAAACGATTTCGTCACTGCCGCACTAATGGTTCCGCAAGCCCATCGCTTATGTCATTTCCTTATGCAGACACCATAAAATAACCACCCCTGCCCATTTCGCACCCATATTCCCCGTCGATTATCACATTTCCCGAAACCTGCAAGGCATTCTTAGGAACGTTTCGTTGATGACCCGTTGAAAATTGTTACTTTGGAAGTTTTATGAATGCGCTTAATTTTCAGGAATATAATTTTAGCTCAAATTGGTGTGCTTCGTTGGCTCTTTTGTTTTACCTTCAAGAAAGCCAGCAGCGTATAGTGGCGATTTCAAACCCCCGATGGAGATCTCACTGAGTGAAATCGGCATTCTATCGTGTTAATGAAAGATTTGGAGCTGTTGGAAAATTCTTAAGATGTAGGACGTGAAAATGGGCTAGAGAATTCTTAAAATGATAAATAAACGTGTGCATGCCTACCAAACACCTTTTTACCGGTGTGCGTTTTTCTGGCTGTTTGGAACAAAACCAGAAGGTCTAAACACTATAACTAAATGTTAAAAAAGAAATGGATGTTAGAGCCATTTGGCGCAGCCTCTGTAGCGGTGCAACCATCGTACTTATAATTGTGCTTTCTGTAGTGTGAGGGGTACCCTTATAGGGCCGGGTTAATTGAAGTCATAAATACCAATACACCACATAACTTGCTGGAGGCAATTTATGAGCGGGGAAATTGTAGTCGTCGCATACGAGATACGTCACAGTTAAGATCTGAGCCGCACATTTGGAGTCAAATGCTTCCTCATCACGAAAAAAACAACAACCTGGTATTGTATTCATAAAGTGACCTGAGTATGAAATGACCGAAGACCAGCGTTTGCACCAAAAAGAAAGCGTCGGGTTCAGATTCTCATTGTGTTAAGGGTGAAGCCCCTTAGGGGTTTGGGCGTTCGTCGTCGTCCTTTCATGTAGTCGCTGCACTGGAACACCGGGACACTCGTTCTCGAACGCCTCGCACTAAAACCTAACGCACACTAAAAGAACACGGCAGTACATTCGTTTACCAACGCCTCGAACTAGAACTTTTCATCTCCGTGGGCAAAAACGCGCACTAAAAGAACGCACCGGGAAACTTCTTCAACGTCTCGTACTTCAACGACAAGAGACTTTCACAGCAAAGCTGTACACCTTTACCCCCAACGGTTTCATCTCCGTGGACAAAAACGCGAAGGCGCCTAGAATACCCTTACACACTGCATGCTTCGCCTTTCCTCATATTTCGAGTTAGTTTACATGGGCCGAATTTTTCCGAATACTTCAGCTATCGTATTTCTAAGAAATTCGCTATAAATGCAGACAGCTGCATTTTGCCGCATGCGCAATGGTATCCACAAACATAGGCCTTTTTATAATCAAAACAATTGAATTAACGCCCTATTGGTTTTGGTTCTAGAAATTCTGAGAATCTGAGGTTTTACAATACAAACTTTCAAGTTTATTTGCTGAGGCACGTACCTGTGCGTTCATTCCTTCAGCCGTGATTCCTGTGTCGACCATGTCTAACCACATAATCAGCCCGTAGGACGAGGCGAAGACCCGTAGAGACCACGGAACTTGCACCGTGTCCACGGCGAAATAAATAATTTGGCTCAGAACTAGGAGACTCCAAGCGTATGCAATTAGAAGTGAGTAACGCATTAGCTGGTTGGCGGCTTTCACCAGCTCTTGGATAATATTGAAGTCAAGACGACACTCCTCAACAATGTGGGTTGCAATCGCGCTGTTCTCCTCAGTCAACAGCCGCTTCAGAGCCTTCACTTCGTGGGTCAAATATTCCGTGAAAATTTCGGCGAGGGACATTAGCACCGCACTATAGAGGCCATCGTATATGACCAGCAGCATTGCTGATGCGCCAAGTACTGACCCAACTACTGCATTATACAGGACATTCTCGAACTGCACTAAAACCAGGGCGTCAAAAGTGCGGTACAAGCTGAAGAACAGCATAAATGATACGCGAACCCAAATTCGAATCTCCCGCCTGCTGAGTCGACTCTTAGGTTGCTGGAGCAATATACGACGTGAGAACTCGAACTGCCCCGCTTGGCTAAGAAGTATTTTCAGACGACTGGACTGAAACGCAAAGGCCACCCACAAAAGGAATGCCTTAAGCACGACGTTGGAGTGGCAGGTAAGGTACACAGTACTGACAAACATCTCTCGCCGCTGATAGCTCGTCAGAAGCACGCAGAAAAGGAGTCCAATTTCGCCTGTCAACCATATAACAAAGCAGAAGCAGCAGTACCAGAAGTATGGCCTAGAGAGTTTAACGCCTACAGTTGACTTCATCGGCTTTGTAGCCTCGGCCAAGTACCAGACGCCACCCAACCGCAGGAGCCGCGTGGAACGACGGTAATACTCGCTCGCGAAGGACCGCATCTTAGACAGGAGTGGTCCCAGAAGCGCTGTGCTTGCCCCTAAATAAGGGGTTGCTGGATCAATGGCTAACGCCCCCTTTCATACCACAGACAACACTGTTGCAAGCAAAACACTTGAGCGTTCTAGATATGCGGAGATGACTCAAAGGGTCCTCGATATGTAAATTTCATTGAGCGCGGCTCTTCCTGCGCGCACATAATGACAGAAGCGTGCCTTTGCGAGACTGTTATTTGTGAGCAAGCTGTCCTACATTGTTTACAAAAAAACACGTGGTTCAATTTTGTTTTCAGCGGGACTCCAAGATCCCCTAATTGATGCATCCGCAAGGAACATTATACTACAATGTCGGGCCTATGTTTCTCTCTTCGCCCCAGACATATGTGTCCTTGAGCTATAAATACAGGTATTAGCTGTTAAGGACAGATTAGTAGAAATGTAGAAGAATTTAGAAGAAGAAATGGAAGTGGCCAGTGCATGCAATGCGAAGGCAAAATCCTGCCGGTCATTAAGGGTAACGAGTGGGTCTCTAGAGAAGGCAAGCTTGTCAGGGGGCGGCAGAAAGTTGAATGGGCAAATGAGATCAACAAGTTTGCAGGAATAAATTGGTCGCAGTATGCACAGGACCGGGGTACTTGGAGGTTAATGGGAGAGGCCTTTCCCTGCAGTGGGCGTAGGTAGGCTGGCGGTGATAATTACCTCAGTAACCTCAAATTTGCTGATGACGTTGCCTTGCTAATGAGCTTGACGATTTGCAAAGCATGATTACCACACTGGACAAGCAGAGCAGAATTGTGGGCCTGAAAATTAATATGCATAAAACTGAAGTAATTTTCAATAGCCTCGGGGGAGGTTGCGGTTTGAGATAGCTGGCGAGGCAGTGGAAGCTGTAAGCGAGTAAATCTACTTCGGCCTATAGTGACCCCTGATCCCCACCATGAGGCAGATATAATTAGCAGGTCAAGCATGGGGTGAAGTGCATTTGGCAGGCATTCATAGATAATGAACAGCAGCCTACCATTGTCCCCGAAGAAGAAAGTGTATGACAGCTGCATCTTAGTGGTATTAGTGGTACTCACCTGCGTGACGGAAATTTGCACTTGAACCACAGCGCAAACGAAATGTAAAGAAATTTGGAGGCTCACTAAAAGGGTTTAAACAAAAGTAAGCACGTCTGAGTGAGAAATAGAACGGAAGATGATACGTGTAACATTAGGGACAAGAAGAGAGCGGAGGGGGTCAGGAAACAAACGCGTGTTAGGAACATTACTAGTAATTAAGAAGAAATTGGGGCAGGCAGGGGAAGATAAATGTTGGTTATTAAGGGCAAAAAAGAGGACCGCTAGAGAATGCGCGCGTGACAAGGGGCAGCAGAAAGTTAGAGGGCAGATGAGATAAAGAATTCTGCAGCGATAAATTGGTCGCCGTTAACACGGTACAGGGATGATTGGAGTTCTATTGGAGAGGCCTTTGCTTGGCAGTGGCGTAGAGAGGCTGATGATGGTGAAGGCGATGATAATGATGAAGGAAAATTGCAAGTTGATTTAAATCGATAGATTAGCTGACAAAGAACATAAATGTACGCCCCAAGCTTTGTGATCGCTGCGCCGCCTGCTGCCGCTTCTCCGCGGCGCTCACGGGATGACCGCTGCGCAACTGATAGCAGCTCATGCAGTGTTTTTGGTTGTCTTTCGTTTCTTTTTTTTTTCGTTTCCCCGCCCTAAAAAAACTTGTTATGGGGATGCCTGTAAGCGAATAGTGCGTTTTGGGCACTTCAAAAAACAGCTGCGTCCCGATATAGTGCTCTAACGCCAACATGAGCTATTTCGGGACGCGGTACTGCGCGCTTCTTGGCCGCTCTTACGGGCGTGGGCGACGGCAGCAGCATATAACAACTGCCACTTCCTTATACTTCAGGACCAAGTGAGTTCAATTCTCGCCTCGTTTAGACATGATACTGGCACAGGGAGAGATTGGTTCCGTTTTGCAGCGCAGACAACAAATGCTGCTTTGTTTGGAGTATATACGTCGTAGAAACTTATGATTCATGGATGTGATTACCGAATGCCTGACAACTTCTTCCTTATATAAGAATAGAGGCCACCAGAAAATATTACGTATATTCTGAATCTGTGGGTCGTCAAATATGTTCCCACTCCCACCTGATAGGAAAGACTAAGTAGAGTTAATGAAACCACGGAAAAATAAATGGCCTGCCAAGCGTTGCAGCTATACAATAACTCGTAATGAAATGAAAAAACCCAGTGTAGCTTAGGAATTGCTAGAGACGTTCCTCTTATCTAAAGCAAGGCATGACTGACTAGACTAACCAGGTGCGAAATGCACTAATATTTTTCAAGATGCGGGACGCTAAACTGTTGTTGTGTCGAATGCGGATCGAAATGGATGTATGTAAAAATCTTTATTAAAGGAGTACTGACACAAAATTTCTCGATTTCAGTTTTTATGCTGTAAAAAATACCTATTCGCCCAGTAATTACGAACCAAAAGCCGTCAGCCGCCAACACAGAATTAATTATAGCACGTTTATTGCAACCAGTTTCAAATTTGGTCGCAGCGCGGGAAAATGGCCGTTCGAAGGCCAGCCTGCAAGCGGGCCAGCCTTACGTCACGGTCTCACCCGTGACGTCAGGGACGTTCGCCGCACCGTCTGCTACGATTTCACATGGTCCGCACGGTCCGCACTCGCCCGCTCACTCGACATTTCGTCTGAATCGTCAGACTCGGATGAGTCGCTGCCACCCGACAGACAGAACAACTTTATTTGGCCAGGCGATTAGGCCGGCGATGTCTTCGCCGTTGTCCGTTTTTTAATAGCACTGCGGCTCGAACCGGCGCAGACCGTGATAGCAACAGCTTGTCGCCACTCTTCTAATCAATCTGATCGCGAAAAAGAAGTTTCACATGCGAGAAAGTAGATGTTGGTGTGTTGAAAAATTGTGCTAGGGGTTATCAGCGCTGAATTTAAAAGCGGCGTTCAGATATTTGCCGCGCTGGTAAGCCTACGCTGACCGGCAGCGGAGGTTCGGCGCTCCGACCCAACACTGGCACTGCCGGCATAGCGGTGCAACGAGCAGCCGACAGATGGCGCCACCTGCGCGCTAGAGTCAAAACAGGCCACGGCAGATGTCTTGGTCACCGATCGCTGAAACGGTTATCGCCAAAATAAAGCTCAGTATGCGAAAAGGGGGATGAAAGTGTAGTGAAAAGTTGTGTAAGGGATGGTCATTCGCAGTTGTACAGATACCGGCGATCAAATATTTGCCACGATACTAAGCCCGAAGTTCCCAACACCCAAGCTGACGCGAGCAACGCCGAGCCCGCTGGCTTGGGAGACAGTTCTTGCGGCCGCCGCCGCGCACGAACTCAGTCCACGTTTAGTGCTGCATGTCGTCGCGTGGACAATAATGCATCTTGGCGTCGTCGTCGATTTGCTCGGACAGGCTTCCACGAGAAGTACTTCGCATTCCGCGATCTTGCCATAGCACAACTTGGTCGAGCTCGGCGACGCGCACCGCCGCGTCGCCGCGGTGCGCGTCGACATCGCGCAGTTTTCAGCACCAGTGCAAGGAAACACCATGCGCCGGCTACGAACTGAAGAGCAAAGAAGTCGAACACGCAAAGTGCGCAAAGTTTACAAGCATTGCTCACACAGCTACACCCGTGCGTCTCCTGCCCAAACGAATACCACCGACAACAGCAGCGCAGGATATCGTTTCCGGCTCCGAAAACGACTATATGACGTCACCCTGAATCGGCCAGACACGCAGGCCGATGTTTCGTCACGCCGAAAGCGATTTCGCTAGTGCTGCCGATTTGTGGAAGCTCGCGGCCGGGACAATCAAAATCGATTTTAGATGTGATTCCGGCATCGGATCGCTGCAAACATTTCTGTGAGGCATCTGTACAAACTACTGAAGCCCATTATATCATTTTTTAGGCGTCAAAATTTGGTGTCAGTACTCCCTTAAGAAAAGGGGTGGCCAGTGGCCTAAGAATGGCAGGGGGGGGGGGGGTGTTTGGACGGAGGTGCAGGGCTCCTCTAGGTCATAAATTCTTCGGGCTACGCCTGACTCTTTGGCGAACTCCCAAAGGGAAAGCAATCTCTCCTTGGCATGACTAGGATTCATGGGCGTAGTCCACTCTTCGTATGATGGCACCTGTTGGGCGTGTCGGGCTCATGCTTCGCATTCACTTTCATTTTGTTTTTCGACCTAAGCGAACAATGTAGCAGATGATGAATATTTGCGAGAGCTAACCTCGCGACAAGACAGCCCAGCAGTAAAGTCTTCGTTGTGTGCTCACTCCCGTATATAATTTTGCGTTATCTATCGTACGTATTGCGCAAAATGTCTGGGAATGTATGCCACACCGGCCTGTTCAGGGAAGTGATCAATATCTGCGATATGAAGCGTAACTGGCGTGCGGTCAAGTTAGAGTGCTTTAGACTATGTAAGCACACGAAACCGATTTACATCGTAGTGTACAGCCGTAGCATGAGCATCTGAACGATCCCTGCTTACGGAGGTACTGTTAGTAAATTTCAGGGCAGTGGAATTATGCTGGTTTCGCGACGCCGGCCTGTGGCACACACCTGGTGCCTATGCGCGGCCACAGTTTCATTTTCACTCTCGTAAATACACCACAGTTACAAGCAGAGTGACCGCTCCACATAAATGCGCATTTTGAACGCATAAAAACAGAAAATATCAGTCGCGAACGTTCCGCAAAAGCAACGGCGACAATGGTGAGCGTGCCGGAGACTCCAACCGCTGCTTTCGGAACGGGACGCTAGAGGGAGTTCAGTTGCGCCCCTACAGGCAGCGCTCGTGGCGTATACAGGTCTGACGCGTAGCGCATTAAAAATAGGGTACAAAATATCGATTACGGGAAGACGGGTGTCGCCGTCATTGCTTACGTCCATCAACTCACCTTTAAATAAGCTAAATTCCATTCCAAATATCGTTAAAAAGCGGCTTCACAGGTTTATAAAAACTTAACTCAAAGTTTTTGTGTTGTCATATTTGAGGGGTTAAGAACAATAAAATCTAGAAATGATATGATAGGATCCTAGCCAAAAGATTACGCGGCGATCAAAAACGCCAACGTGTTCGTTTGGACCTGAGCGCCGTAACAGGTGCAATAGTCGTCCCGAATATCGTGTGACCCGGGTACAGTGTATACCCACTGTTATTGCTGACGTCTGCGTGCTTTCGGTGCACTAAAAAACACACCAAACGTGATTTTAGCTAATGTCGCTTCCTCCATGTGTGGACAACGCATGACATACGTAACCTCTTCTCTGGCTTTCGCTCTATGGCGCCACTCTCCAATGCTGGCAGCGATGCCGGTATACGTGCCTGTGTGCGGATGCAGATCACAAGCGTTTATCTGAACACCAACATTCTCGCGGCCTAAAAAGGACAACATGCTTTCCTTCATCAAGGCGTCAATAATAATCATGGATCCTATGACGAAACATTTTACTTATTCTAGCGGAGCCGGAAAGGACGCCGAATTTTGAGAAAGCAGGACTAATTCGATGCAAAACTGCCGGAGCTGCTCCACACGTGGTAGGAATGTAGTCGCTTCCCTGTATAGCGCTATAAATCACTGCTCTATACTTGTTTCCCGTTCAGTAAATAGAGGCAGCAGCAGCCTCTGTCTGCGTCAAAGAATCGCTGCGAGGGCAATGAGGAACGGAAACGGGTTGTTTGATAAGCGAATTTTCAGCAGTTAAGGTATCTTCGTCACCGAACCAGAGGTAAAATTGCTACGAGCATTTCAGACTTCCGTCATTAACCAACTTGTATGTTAGCTTCAGTTTCTCTTTAATTATCACGGGAAATAAGCCACACCAACGCTTGTGTGAACCTAAGTTTGAAATGTAAAACTTTTTTCCCAGCAACACAATGCATTTCTTTTTTACAAGAGGTATGTACATTTTCTCAGAAAGGTTCACCCGTCTGTAGTATGTCTGTGCGCAAACAAGCTTTAAAACATTATGGTAGATAGCGCAAGCAAATTTTCAGTGATTGCTTTAGATACAAGTAGCCTTGTACAACTGATGCCAATGCGAAGCATACTCTCAAAATAGCATACGTTCCCAACCGTGCTTCACGCATAGAGCGTGTTGGGCGTTTCCACAAATTCCCGGCCCTCCATGTCAATATGCTGCTGCCGGAAAAGATAAATGACTACAGAAGAAAACGAAAAGCGGAACCGCCTTATAAATTGTAAAGTCATCCGTTACCACTTAGTGCGGGCGTTTAATGTTGTTTGCGCTCGGTAATCGGTCCAATGGCCTTAACAGTTCATCCCGTTGCTTCCTCCCTTCTATTAGCGTCTACAGGAAGGAAAAGCTCTAAAACACTTTTATGCACCGATAAAACTCAGCGAGAAACCTAAGTGTATAAATCGTACACGAGCTATTTCGCATTGTTTGTAGATGTGCACTTGCGGATGTATTTCCCCTATCCCGTAATAAAATGCCGAGCGTGTCAAGTCGCCTAGCACCCACCAACCAGCGAAGCGTTGACCTCTTTCACAGTATGTGTGCGTTAAGTTTTACGATCGCAAATGCTGTTAAGCCGCGATAGTGCGGCTTTCTGTAAGCAAGTGTGCGAAAATAACGTTCCGGAATACTGCCAAAGAACGACTTTTACACAGCCGCTTCCGTTGTGCACTGAGTATATTCAGGCCCTGTTTTTCGCGCTCTTTCCCCTTCGACTACAACTGTAATTTCCCTGTACACCTTTTACTACAGAATCCATTTCAACTTTATATATCCACTCAGAATTGTACGTGTTGGCCTATCGCATTTTATTGTTTTGCTTTGTTTTTGTTTTGGGGTTTTTTAATGTGCATAGTTCTTCAAGAAAAATCTATACACCAAAGCATGAAGAAACAGTAAGGCAGTCACTGACCAAGTCAAAAAAGTAAAAAGACGTTTAAAAACGAAGTAAAAACGTTTAAAGTAAAACGTTTAAAAAGAAGTAAAAACGTTTAAAAAGAAGTAAAAACGTCTTTTTACTTTTTTGACTTGGTCAGTGACTGCCTTACTGTTTCTTCAAACAACGCCTGACCAGACGAACTTTCGTCGAACCCTTGACTACACCAAAGCATATGGCCAACAAAATAGATGGATAGGTCGCCGACAGCGACCGTTCTATATTGTCGCTGTGAGAGTTCGTGAACTTTCTCGTTTTCAAAAGCTGTTGCAAAACTACTATTCTAACTGACATTGATATGAAATGCTTCATTACTAAGAAAAAGATGCTGAATCTATTCCTTCGTCTAATCGTTCATGATTATTATAGAAGATACATAAATCTTCACGGCTATAACCAAATGCAACCATTAAGTGCACCATATGGTTGGTTGGCTAGGATTTACCTTGAAGGCAAGTCAAAAGAAATTAACACAAAAACAAGACAGAGTATTTTCTATGCTAAGGAATGTTCGCATGAAATTCGCCGATAATGGCCGTTGATGTGCCTCCTGTTTGTCTGGGCCATGCAGATTTCATAGGCCTAAATGTTTCAAGTTCCATGGTTGATTTCATTAGGGTGGTTTATTCGGAGCAAAATAGCATTCCGTCAGTGGCGTGTTCTTCCAAGATACCGGCATTCAGCGTTTTGATATCTGCTTTCAGCTTGCGGCAACATTAGAGCCCTAAGCATAGGTGGTTGCGTTTTGGTTCTTTTATACCCAGAAAACAAAAATCCCGACAGAGCTTTTGCAATACGCATCTGCCTAGTGTGGAGCTGTTGAAATTTGCAGTGCGTGCGAATGGTTGGTACGGGCACTTAATAAAATACGGTATTAGGCTTGACGATACGCCCACGTGGTAGTGTGCGACGGTCTTTGAATCTGCTGATATTGAATGTCCCTAAGCTTTAGCTGTAAAATCTTTCAAGGCAAGACAAGCTTGTACTCATAATGAGGGTACCGGCTACCGTCTTCTGATCTGGCATTGGACGTCTGATCTGACATGTGGGTGTCGAAATATGCTCATTTAAATCTCTTTGCCTACAATTTCCTTGTGACTAGCTAACACTGTGCAAACGGCTTCACAAATATGGACATAAAACCCATAATATTCTCGAGAATAAAACCTTGAAAGCTTCTGCTTAGAACAGTCTCTTTTTGAACAGGATCTGAACTACCAAAATTGTGTAGGCCTCCTCTATAGACGTAGTCCTCTAAAACTGTACGGGCTTTGCGTAAAACTTCCGCTCCAGAGGTAGCATTACGTATGTCTTCCGCTCTGAGAGAGAGAGAGAGAGAGAGAGAGAGAGAGAGAGAGAGAGAGAGAGAGAGAGAGAGAGAGAGAGAGAGAGAGAGAGAGAGAGAAAGACGTGCTTTATTTGAGGCCTGTGCGAGAGCACTCTTGCTGTCTGCATCAGTGCTGGCCTGTGAGGATGGTTGAGTCGTCAGGGAAGGCGGGTGGGATGGTAGGAGTGTCTGTGGTAGGTACCCAATACGCCTCTTGGACCCTCGTCGGCATAGACAAACGCGGCAAGAGAGGTCCATAACAAAGTGAGCGTGGTGATGTTTCGTGTTACTGGTAGCACCCAGTCGAAGTACGTCGTCGGGCGAATGTCCTCGGGGAGTGTATCGAGCGTGCGCCGCTCTGAGACATTTATCATCAAATTGTGCACCTAACGATCTAGAATATTTGTTTCTCCCACTTGTAAGAAGTGAAAGGGTGATTGGTAGCGGGAGGGGAGGTACACACCCTTGGTTGGGTAAGCCTATTCATGACCAATTTAAAAACAGCGGGTCGTCCTTTGAGGCGGTTTTTACTGGCCCACCAGTTTTTCTGGGTTGTCTCAAATAAAGGTCTCAATCACAATTTTGTGTCCTTCCTACAATTAGAATATTAGCTTGTATAGTATACTATTGGCTGTGATATGCTTTTCAAAATAGTATGTTTTGCATTTTTCGGGGTGTCAACCTACGCTACCTAAGAACTACAATTTTATCATACTGTGTTTACGACTGTACGCTGCTGGCTCAATGTGGCCGGAGCTCAGTCCAGTTGCTATAATGCCACTTTTTTCATGGGTCAAGTTTTCAGGGTCGAAGCCCCTTAGTGTCTCGGGCGGTCGGCGACTCCTGTCAACGTCGTTGTTTCATGTAATCACGGTAGTAAAACACCGAGTTTCTCGCTTTCCAACACCTCGCGGCACAACGCTTCATCTCCGTCGACAAAAAAGCGTACTGAAATAACACAACGACACACTGGTTTTTCAATGCGTCGCAGTAGAACGGTATGTGCTACAAAGACACAAGGCTTACAGCAATGCTTCTTACCTCCCCCCAAATGGTTTCATTTGCGTGGGAAAAACTGCCAAGGCGCCAATAATACACACGCGCTGCATGCTTCACCCCTCCCCATCTTTCACGTCAGTGGAGATAGCCTGGTTTTACAATTGGGGACATTTATCAAGGCGGATTAATTGGCGTATTCATGGAAGGTTGTGGCCGTTACTACACCAGGGTGGCCAATCCTGCTCTGGTGAGGAAGTGCGTTACCGGAAATGGTCGCCGGGGTCAGGCCGCACCCCAAGCCCCATTCTGCAATTCCATCAATACGCGGGTTTTTTCTAAAATCCGGTTGGAATTGTCCGGCACCGGGATTCAAACTAGGGCCGAATTGCAAAGCATGCTTTCCGCACTGCACAAACAGAGTAGAATCGTGGGTCTGAAAATTAATATGCAGAATACCAAAGTAATCATCAATGACCCCGGGACAGCACAGCGGTTTGAGATAGGTGGCGAGGATGTGGAATTGGTAAGCGAATATATCTACTTAGGCCAGGTTGTTGCCCCGGATCCCAACCATGACGCAGAGATATTTAGAAGGGTAAAAATGGGGCGGATTGCGTACGGCAGACTTTCACAGATAATGATTGGCAGCCTACGATTGTCCCTGAAGAAGAAAGTGTATGACAGCTGCATCTTATCGGTACTCACCTACTGGGCAGAAACTTGAGGGCTCACTAAGAGGGTTCAACTTAAAGTGAGAACTACTCAGTGGGCAATGGAGCGGAAGACGATAGGTGTAACATTAAGGGACAAGAAGAGAGCAGGGTGGGTCAGGGAACAAACGCGTGTTAAAGACATATTAGTAGAAATTAAGAAGAAATTGACATGGGCAGGGCATGTAATGCGAAGGAAAGAGAACCGTTGGTCATCAAGGGTAACAGAGTGGATCCCTAGAGAAGCTAAGCATTGCCGGAGCGGCAGAAATTTAGATAGGCTGATGAGATCAAGAAGTTCGCGGGGACAAATTGGTCGCAGTTGGCACAGGACCGGGGTAATTGGAGATGAATGTTAGAGGCCTTTGCCCTGCACTGGGCTTAGATATTCTGGTAATGATGATGATGATTATCAAGGCGGGAAATGACCTTTAGTTTGTGTATAGCACCACCGGGATTTCAACAGGATATCTTCTAATCCTTAAAGCGACAGACAACCAATTTTTCGTCTTTCGTTAATCCTATCAGCGTGACAAAATCACCTCTCCGCATTCACTCCCGTGATACTCCTCCTCGAATCACGCCGATACTCTTCCTTACTACCTCTGAGTTCTCTGTACCCTCTTCCTCAACGATATTTGTTTTCTCAAACTTGTTTTTCTACCCCTAAATATTTACCCTCGCTCTGTACGTGACACGCTCTCTGCTCCCTTCAACCGCAACAATCTAATGGGTGCCCTCCAAGGATCGGTGATATCACCACTGCTCTTTAATCTAGTCATCATTGGAGTGAAAAGACGACTGGAATCGATATCCGAGGTCGGCCGCACCATCTATGCGGATCGCATCACGTTGTGGGTGCCGGGTGGATGCAATGGCCACATTGAATCCTTCCTTCAGCTAGCGGTAGAGGCCACAGAAGAACAGCTAGAAGGCGCGGGTCTGGTTTTGCTCCCCGAGCAAATCGGAGCTACTAATCATCCTGTAAACGTCAAGAAACCGGCAAGAAAGTAATGTAAAGTTACGGACCAGCAAAGGGCATGCGATCCCGGAGTTCGCTCAAATAAGATTTGTTTGGCTTCCTGATTAAAAAAAATCGCAGAAACAATGACACGGTTACCCGCCCGGTTGGCAAGGTCACGGCTGCCACGCGGCTGATCAAACCACTGTCAAACTAAAAATCTGGCATGAGAGAGGACAGGCTACTCAGGCTGACCCAATCTTTGCAATAACTCATGTCGCTTACGCCGCAGCCTTCCAAAACGGGCAACTTCAAGAGCTTAACCGCCTGAACGCTTCCATAAGAAAGTCATACAAGGCAGCCATTGGTGTTCTCGACATCGCCAACCCCGAAAAGATCCTTGAGCTCAGAATCCAAACTACCTTGGATGAAATCATGGAAGCCCTGCAAGTAGCTCAGATCGAGCGGTCAAGGCATCCAAGACGGGAAGATCCATCCTTGCCCGACTCGGAATGGAAGCGGCGTCCACCACTCGGAGACCTGGCAAGCACGAAGAAAGACATCCCGTCCGTCATCCGGAATGCTACAGGAGTCTGTCCTCTACCCAAGAACGTGGACCCGACTCACAACATGGATAGAAGAATGGCCAGGGCAAAGGCCTTGTTAGAGCAGCACCTGAGCGTGCCCGGCACCAGATTCGTACACGCTGCAGAGTACAGCGACCGCCGATGCTTTGCAGCGGTAGTCATCGATGCAAGGACGAGAGACATGGTGAAGGCTGCGAGCATCGTTACACGAGAAGCAGCAGTTTCCAGACGAGTTCACCATGGCCCTGACCATCGCGTACCCTCAATCAACAACGACCATGCTAAGTTACTCCAAAAGTGCAATGCGTAACTTCGCTAAAGGCCGGATGTGCTGTGGAGCAGTGCGGTTGCTCGAATCGGTGAATATCGACGGACGTAAGGTAACAGTCAAGTGGTTCCCCGCTCACGCAGGCAACGATGCGTCAGAATAGGTTGCCAACCACAAGGATACGGCAAATTCAGTGGCGCAAGGATTAGCAGGCCACGCGGCTGTAATGGATTCGTCTGTAGAGTGGTAGGCGGAGACAAAGGATAGGTAAGATACCTTTCAAAGTATCACTAAATATTAAAGGAATAACAGGAGGGTGCTGCACCACTTCACCCCGAGTTGACGTTTATGCAGCTACAGACTAATTCCTTAATGACAGCGGTCATTATGAAGCATATCCAACCAGAGCTCTACACGGACGACAGGTGTGTGCTGTGCAATAACTCCAGGGCACCAGCCGACCATTTTATATGGGATTGTAAAGTGCGAAAACACAAAGCTTCAACCATTACCGACCTTCCGCCGTGGTTACAAGACGCCATACGCAGTTACGACAAGCACAATAAACTATCAGCCATGCAGCCGGTTCTAACGGATCTCGAGTGGCAGAACCGGAGAGGAAGACGTGGGCCGACGCCCCCCCTCTGGGACAAGGGTGTCCACCGCCCAGTGAGTAGCGAAAGTGTTGCTTAGTAGAATACCACCAGGATCGACGACTGGCTACGTCCGGGCATAGTGGAGACATTACGCCTATTGGAGGCGATCAATAAAGCCTCTTCAATTCAATTCTTGGCAGAAACTTGGAGGCTCACTAAGAGGGTTCAACTTAAATTGAGAACGACTCAGAGGGCAATGGAGCGGAAAATGATAGGTGTAACATTAAGGGACAAGAAGAGAGCGGAGTGGGTCAGGGAGCAAACTGGTGTTAAAGACATATTAGTAGAAATTAAGAAGAAGAAATGGACTTGGGCAGGGCATGTAATGCGAAGGCAAGATAACCGCTGGTCATTAAGGGTAACAGGGTGGATCCCTAGAGAAGGCAAGCGCTGCAGGGGGCGGCAGAAATGTAGATGGGCAGATGAGATCAAGAAGTTTGCGGGGATAAATTGGTCACAGTTGGCACAGGACCGAGGTAATTGGAGAATTATGGGAGAGGCCTTTGCCCTGCAGTGGGCGTAGACAGGCTGGTGATGATGATGAATTCAATTCTGCCTCTTTCAGGTTTATCAGTGACCCGTCCGTATGTAGGATCGATGGCAACATTGCTGCTTTATTCGAGGGACTGATAGAGGAGGATACGCAGACCAATCTTTAGCGTTTGGTAGCCTCAAAAATGGAATCCTAACTAAAAGACACACCGCAGGAATACGTCAGGGTGCTCTGACGGGTACACTCACTGTTGCTTTAGTTGCTGCGTGTCCAGCTGTTTGATTTCAGGTCGGCCAGTATGCCCACCCCAGCGTTTCCTTCGTCTCAGGATCAGTCGCCAAATAAGCATTACATCTAGTTAACCAATAATTCCACGCTTGACTCCCAATTACCACTTTTGCAAAGTTAACCAGCACCCCATCTGCGCCCACGTCTGGCTTTCAGTGTAAGTAATTAAAATTTCCGGAAAAAAGGAGCATCGAAATTGGTTATTACCTGGCAGTGGTTATTTCACTTTTGCACTGTTGGTCAAAAATGCAGATACAAAGAGGAGAATACTGCGGTCATCCTCTCCGAACGCAGGATCAGAAGGCCTGCTTCAGAACACCCTTAAGAACATTACGTATTTGAACATTCGTGTTCTTCATGTAATAATCAGGATTATGATCCACATTAAAGGTTTCCTTCAGGTTAGGGGAGTGCACCGAGAAAACCCACGAGTTCTAACGAGGAGAAGCTACACGATCATTCTTGGCTCTCTGTCCCCTTCCCCACCCCCATTTAATGAGCTGTGCATGAGGAAGCACTGATGTTTTTATAGGCGAAAACCCTTAGGGGCTGGGGCTGTTGGCGTCTCCTGTCGTCGTCATCGTCTTAAACGTCGTGTCATTTAGGCACGGTACTAAAACACCGGGACATTCGTTTACGTCTCCCGCTAGAATGTAACGCGAACTAAAACAGCCGGACACTCGTTTACGGGTCCAGCTATAGAGCTTTGTGCTTCAAAGAAAAAACCTCCGTCGCATGCCCCCGCGCGAGGGACACGAGTAAATGCAGAGCATTGGGGGTGGTCACGTGGCGTAGGTTGTGGTAGTTGGCGGTGGTAGTTGTAGATGTTGTTGTCGTAGGGGTTGGGTAGTTGCGTTGCGAGACGAGAGAGAGAGAGAGAGAGAGAGAGAGAGAGAGAGAGAGAGAGAGAGAGAGAGAGAGAGACGAGAGACGTAAGTACGTAACGTGTTATTTATTGCCATCGTTTGCACCCCACCCTCTCGGCGGGGCAATCGGTTGGATCTTTATTATTATTCTTTTCTTTCTTTTCTTTTCTTTCTTATTATCCCTCTCGGGAGGGCAGTGCGCCATCGTCGAAGTTCATAAGCGATGGAAGCAACACCTTCAACCAGTACCGCGACGCGAGCCAACGTTAGCATTGCAGTACCAGTTCAAGACATCGTGCCATCCTCTTCATCGACGGCGGCAGAAGACAAGGCGGTGAGACGGCGCGCTGCCGACGCCGAACGCAAGCGTCTGAAGCGCGCTGCCGACGCCGAACTTCGTGCACGAGAAGCCGCGGCCAAACGTTAACGCCGGGTCGCGGATCCTTCGCTCGGGCAACGAGTATATTCGTAGCGCGCGCAGTAGAGGGAGAGGAGGTAGCACCTGCTGCTGCAACGCCTCTTTCAGCGCCGGAGCACGCGCATGCGCGCCCGCACCTGTTGTTGAGAGCGAGGAGGAGCGGGGGAGGGGCGCACGTGCTGGCTGGCTGCGGACGCCGAGTTACGGACGCATAACATTGTGAGTTAAAGAAATGCTCTGCATTTAAACACACTGCTATAGCGAAGCTGTATACCTCTGTCCCCCAAGGGTTACATCTCTGCTGGGAAAAACGAAAGACGCCAAGTATACACTTATACGCTGTATACTTCGCTCCTCCCAGGTTTCACGTCAGTGGAGGTGGCACGGGATTTTTTTTCGTTGAACCGCATATATATAACGCGGCCGCTCGAAAAATGAAGCGATGCAATATACTGCGCAAACGTATTTTAAATGGAAGTATTCGTATTATTTGTAAGGCTTTAAGTAAACAAGTGTGCAGGGCAGTTGAACTAGGTGCGTTGAAAAGAGTGCAAAAATACGGCGTAAACAGGGGAGATGCCCTGTCGCAGCTGTCGTGTACAATTGTTGTCATTGTACTTGTGAGCTGCTTCCTACGCAATGATTTTTAGCAAATACCTAGCCCAAGCGCCAAAGCAGAAACCGGAACGTTGAACCTCCGCTTGATTCGTATTGTCTGACAGATGGCTGTTTGTATCCGTTGAAACTTTTTATTTTTTTAACTGCCTTGTGTTCCTTCGAAATTCATTACCCGATTGTCGATATCTTCGACGTACTGACAATGTATGGTCGTATTATTTTTCCTGTGGTTGAAGTGATTTTAGGTTGGCGCATAAATTTATTATGATGTGAGCAGATAACTTATATCAAAACGTTTCCCATTGCTCGCGAGAAACTGACGTGACCGATCCCGTAGTTATGTTGTTACCTAATTAGGGTCATTGATAACTAAAACCCGAACAAGAAGTGCTAAACTCCGTCACCCTGATAATGCAGTCTTTTCGCTCGTGTCATTTCCTCCCTAATCGCACTTCTTTGACATAGGTTCCGGTATATGTGAGGGAAAAAAACAAATTTCATAAGCTTCCCAACACTGTCTCAAATCAGATGCTATCTGTAAAAAACTTAACCTGAATGCTCATTAAAAACGCATTTGGCTTCTGCTGCGTTATGCATGTGTTCAGATTCCGCACAGACCTAAATATTGTTTCATAACGTAGTCTTATATACCTAGGGGAAAGAAAGATCCGGCGATCATCTTTACGCAAAAAACCCTGAGGCTAAACGCGAGAAGCACGCGAAAAAAACACTTTCGAAAGGAGTTAAGGGGAGATGGTGCGACTGCGTTTACCTCTGTCGCGGCACAACGCACATGTGCCCGTACCACCTCTGGACCCTTTTCTCTGCGGTACAAGACTGTTTATTGTTAAAAAAAGATACGTGTTCAACAAAAGATCACGAACTGTAAACGCCGTCCAACAAAAACAAAACGTGTTAATGTTACAACACCCTAATCTAGACATTTCTTTTCTGTAATCTTCACTAATATACGTAGCTTCCTTCCAAAACTTGACGCAGCATCAAATCGTGTATCGATGTCGGACAGCAACATACTAGTTTAACAGAAACGTGGTATGGACGACGTCACAGATAGTAGCGAGGTTCTAGCCGAATCGCCAGATTTTGTTGTTTTTCGGAAAGGCAGGAAACAAACACGTGGCGGGGGCATACTCATTGCTGTCCATGAGGAGTTATCCTTTTCAATAATAAAGATTCACTCTAAGCTCGAAACTCTGGGGTTAATCTGCCGCGCGGTACCGGAGACAGTTTGCTAGGTGTGTGCTGTCGGCCACCGGTGAATAACCCAGATTTGGCACAACATGAAGGATACACTCAACCGGCTAGCTACTAAATATTCTACCGCGCATATGCTACTTTTTGGATTCTTCAATTTTTCCGACATCATTTAAAATGACACCAACCTATTATAACACGCCACTCCATAACAAAACAATTCATTAACATCTGCCTAAATTTTACTTTACACAGCTAATAACAGAACCCACACGTACTTCTGGTGAAACTTCTAATATTATAGACCTGATACTGAAAACTAAACCTGAAAGTTTATCACATATTACACACATTCCTGAGATTAGCGACCACAAAGTTATTTTTGCTGTTTTTGAATTCTTTCCGGAGCTACGCAAATCATGCAGTAAAACTCTACGTCTCTACGGCAAGGGGGATTACAATGCAATAGTGACTGAATTCGAAGCAATCCTGCCTCATTTTGAAATATCCTTGAGTGAACAATCATTGAACGAAAACTGGTTAATTTTTGAAGAAAAATTAAGGAGCTAACAAACAAATTTATTCCCAGTGCTAGCTTCCGTTCTAAGCAACAAAAACTGTGGTTTTCCGAACTTTTAAAGCGGCTTGAATATAAGAAAAAACTACTTCTTCGTGCAGCTAAAGGAACAGCAACCGCGAGAGCATGGGGTAGGTATACTGAAGTCGAAACCTTTCATTATAACGCATTTCGAACCGGAAACCGAACATTTTTTATGCTGATCTTCCGAAAATTTTAGTGAATAACCCAAAAAAGTTTTCGGAGGTTATTAACCTTAACAGCATGCGAGGTATTATTTAGTGTTCTCCTTCGGGCGGGAAAGCTAGCGATTCTGAATACACAGAAATATTCAACGCAGTATTCGCTTCCGTCTTCACAAACGAAACTAACAATCCCCTACCGATTTTCCCGTCTAGCATCGTCTCTCTAATGCTCAGTATTGATTTAATCGCTGCCGGAATAATATAGTTAATTGACAAACTAAAACGCTCTTCAGAGGGATAAGACGATATTAGTTCAAAATTTCCGAAAAATGTCAAACACATATATGCCATATATTTGTTGCTTTTGTTCTGTCAGCCATTATCCACAGGTAGCCTACCAATCAATGGGACATAGGAAAGGTCATTCTAGTCTTCAATTTAGGTGATAGATTATGTCCGCTGATTATCGCCCCATTTTCTGAACAAGCGCGCCTTGCAAGCTCATGAAACACGTCATTTACACACAAATCCTGCACGTCTTGAACTAATTACTTTTTTCATGCCGCACAGCACGGATTTAGAAAAACATTTTGTTGTGAAACTCATCTTGCCGTTTTCGTTCATGAACTCCACACTAACCTCGACAATAATATACAGACTGATGCCATCTTTCTTGACTTTGCACAAGCATTCGACAAAATACCCCACAGCCGCCTGATGTGAAAACTTTCTAAATTAAACTTACACCCTAAAATTGTAACGTAGATTCGAGAATTTCTGTGTAATCGTTCCCAACTTGTTACTGTTAATGGACTTAATTCTTATCCTCTGGCAGTAACATCAGGCGTCCCGCAAGGATCTGTTCTCGGCCTCTTATTATTCCTAATATACATCAACTATCTACCTTTCCAAGTATGCAGCAATATTCGTATGTTTGGAGACGATTGTGAAATATACCGAACCGTCACTAACACATCAGCTCAAGTTGCATTGCAAGATGATAGTAACCATGTGTTTGACTGGTGCAATCGTTGGCTCATAACAATATACCCAAATAAATGCAAGTCCCTCAGTTTTCACCATTGCCGCAGCCCATTCACCTATTCATATCTAATTAGTAACGTTACATGGGAAATATGACCACTTATATGTATTTGGGAGTCACTTTGAGCAACGATTTAACATGGCGCGCACATACTACCAACACCATATGATAAGCTAACAGATAGTTTGTTTTCTTTGAAATGAACCCAACGTCATGCACCCTTTCAGGTAAAACTGCTAGCCTACACATCATTAATTCGCACCCAACTTGAATACGCGTCGCCTATCTGGAGCCCCCATGAAGCATACCTAATCGACGCACTAGAATCAGTCCAGAATCGAGCAGCCAGATTCATTCATTCCTCATAGTCGTTCAACGTGGGTGTTTCATCTTTTCAACAAGAATGTGGTCTTTTAAACCATAACATTCGTTGCCAAGTTGCCAGCCTAATTTTGTTCTACAAGTTCTATCACAGTCCACTCGGTCACCCGCCCTATGCCGTGCCTCTTGGCCGCACATCTCACCGCAACGCTCATTCTTTTCATATCGCCCGGCCACGTGCCCTTACCACGACATTTGCCGCCCCCTCTTTTCGCAAAGCCTCCGACTGGAATGGCCTTTCCGCTGAGCTTGCCAGCATAATGTGCCACTAAATATTTAAACAAAATGTATTTCGCTTCTTTCCGATTTGAATACACAAGCGTGTTCCTTTCTGCACAACTGGTTCTCCCTTTGTCAATTTTTTTCGGTTCTTTTTGCTGCTGGGTGTTACGCCTGTTAATATTTATACCGATCCTGCATATGTATCCTTTTCCTTTCTGTAGTGGTTTTCCCTGCTCGTATTTACACCCACCCTGCGCATTTATTGCATTTGTTGTATCTGTTTCCAACCACTTATGTAATACCCCTCTAGAGGGTCTTTAAGGTAATAAAGTGATGCGATGGGATGTGATGCGCGACTTAGAGCACTCATGGTAGACCAGGATGAAACTGTTGTAGCTTTCGTAATATCTTTAAATGATTACGTCATCGCAAGTTTCAGACAACCAAACTACATGAAACGCTGTTTTTTACGTGCGGATTTTACAACATGGCTCTTGCGGGACAATTTGAACCCGCAAACCATTCACGCATAAACCAGCAACTGGTTACGGCGCATACTCAGGCGTGAAAGAAACCGGCGAAAATGTCGCTCGGAAGGGCTTCCAAGCTGAAAAAAAATTATGTGTTCAACACCGGTCTTGCCGGTGTTCAAACTGGGAAAGTTTCTCTTCTACCGGGAGGGCATCGCAGCTACTTGGCGATGCAAATTTCCGCGGAAACGGTGACGGCGGGTTTCAGTCGTTTTAGGGGGTGGCCCTTTGGCAGCCAGTACCTGCGGGAGCGGCGCCTGTTTATGTCCGCGTAACCGAGTTAGCGAACGCAGCAGCGACAAAAGAAAAAAAAAATGAAGAGGCGCGTCTGACGAAGGGAGGAGTACGACCCGTGCGGCTACGGTCGTGGAATAAATGGTCCCGGAACAAATGGTCCCTGCACAAATGGTCCGGGACAAAATGGTCCCGGAACTAATGGTTCCGGAACAAATGGTGCCAACTTCAAACTAGGAAAAAATAATCCCACCCCTATTGTACCTATGCATGAGCGCCTGCATGAGGGAAGGACGGGGGTGTATGTATTTATGTGTAAATGTTTGTATTTGTGGACAATTTTGTTGTCCAGAGATGAGACGTTGTCCAGAGATGAGAAGTTCAAGTTGCGATAGGGCCACAGACGGTTTGATGACACATTGAGCACCCGACCGTGCAATAGCGGCCGCTTCCGCAATTTCTCTTGTCAGACCCGAGTGGTTAAAATACAAAACAGTGGTTTGGTCGTACACAGGATAAAACGGGTTTCCGGGATATATTTTTTGAAATGGACAGCCCGCTGGCCGTCGGTGGCAACGCTACTGATCTTATTCTTGTGTTCTTGTAAGAGAAGGTTTAGGCAGCTGCCGGTCTGGCCGATGTATAGTCTGCCACACGACCGAGGAATTTTGTAGAACATGCACGTTGACATTAAACAAATGCGTCTCTTTGCTTCATAGCGCTGACCGGTTTCCGCGAACCCGTGGGACAGCTCAACCTGCACAATGCCAAAAGCTTGTTAGGCGCCGTGAACAAGACCTTGACTACTGAACCTTGCCCACCTTTGTTGAGGTTGCGTGAAATTTTATGTATTTATGGGATAACAGCTATCTTTTCTTCGGCTCTTGCCTGTGTTTGGTTCGTCGCTGTCACGCCTTATATACATAAAATTTCGCACAACACCAAGAAAGTTGGGCAGCAACCAGAGGTCAAGGTCTTGTTCACGGCGCCTAATAAGCTTTTGGCCTTGTGCAGGTAGAGCTGTGCCACGCGTTCCCGGACAACCGCCTGCGCTATTAAGAACAGAGACGCCTTCGTTTATTACCGAAGTAGCGTAGTCTACAAATTTTCTCTGTCGTGTGGCAGACTCTATATCGGCCAGACTGCCAGATGCTTAAACATTCGCTTACCACAGCAGAAGAGCAAGGTCAGTAGCATTGGCTCCGACGGCCATCTGGCTGCCCATTGCAAAAAAATTATCTTGGGAAACCCTTGTCTTCCCCTGTTTGACCAAACGACAGTTTGTATATTCACCGATCGGGTCTGACAAGAGAAATTGCGGAAGTGGCAGAAATTGCAAGGTCTGGTGGTCAATGCGTCAGCAGGCCGTCTGTGGCTTTATCGAAACATGAGCTCGATTTATTGTCGTAGGCGGCACCTCACTATTCTTTTAAAACCATCGTTTTGTTGCTTTCTTTTTCTTCGTGTCTATTCATGCTAGCCAGACGTGTTCATACGCGCTGATTCTGCAATAAACCAATTGTTGAAACTTAGCGTTTGTCCTGTCCACGCCTTGTCCTCTCTTTATTGATTGTAGGGTTCAACGCGCCCATGCAACGCAGGCGATGAGGCGCGCCGTAGTGGAGGCTTGGAGGGCTCCAGATTAATTCTGACCATTTCGGGATCTGTAAAGTGCGCCGAAGTCTCGTACACAGGGGCGTGTTTGCTTTTCGCCTACATCATAAAAGTGGTCGCCACGGCCGGGAAACGAACCCGCGACCTCGTGCTCAGCAGCGCAACGCCTTAGCCACTGAGCCACCACAGCGAGTCGTCCTCTCTTTATTGGGGCGCTTGTTTTCTGTGTGGCTATGAACCAATGCGCACAAACCTTTTCCCTTCTGCAAATTATCTAATTTGGTAGTGATGAAAGTGATCTCTTCTCTTTAAATGGTAGAGACGTTATTCAAGAGGAACATAACACGGCACAAAGCGCACAAAAACAAGTCTTTTGACCCGTCGGAGTACCTACAGCCAAACCAGAGAGAAGGTAGATCATGTATTATCGCTGAAACAGATGCAGATTTTCAAAACACCGAAAGAAAGGGGAGAAATTATGTGCGCTGGGTGGGATCCGAACCCGAGACCTCCAGAAAGAATACGAGTCTTGTTCGATAACAACTACGCTACCAGGAGGGCTCTGCCCCCTCCACTTTCTCACGTATTTATGTCAAGGTAATTGTTTCATGCGCTTGGGGGTCTTAGCCAGCGCCACTTCAACTACTCGGCTTGAAGGCCAACTTCTTTCTAACCTTCCAGCAGTGTCTCCAGTGTCTAGGACATAATGGACCTAAACTTCGCGCTACAAGGACGGGACAAAAGAAGAGAACGCACCACACAGCTCAGCTGTGTGGTGTGTCCTTTTTTTCGTCCCGTCCTTGTAGCGCGATGTTTATGTCCCTTATGTCAGACCAACTAGACCGACAGGATGCTTTAACGAAGTGTCTAGCACATGTGGAGAGCGGTCGACCAGCGTTTAACCCTCTTAAGCTTCATATGGCACCAAGACTGCCAGAACACAGGCCCTCGATATGCATGTAGCGAATCAGAATAGGAAATGAGGGATCGTTGAAAATAAGACAGAAATAAGTGTTGGCAGTCAAGAAAACCTCGGAAGGCAAAGGGAAGAATGTGGTAGGTCATTGAAACAGATAAAGAATTTGGAAAGACAGAAAGAAAGTGGAAAAAAAACGGAGAAAAAACAACATTCTCTCCTTTGGCTTCCGAGGTTTTCTTGATAACCAACCCTTATTTCTGTCTTTCTTTCAACGAGCCCCTCATTTCCTATTCTGATTCCCTACATGCATAGCGAAAGCCTCTGTTCTGGCAGTCTTGGTGCCATAGGGAGCTTAAGAGGGTTCTACGCTGGTCGACCACTCTCGACATGTGGTAGGCTCTCGAGTCACGGTCCTGGGGTTAAAAAGAAGGTCCCCTTCATCCCGAGTTGTCCGAGTGGCGCTGGCTACCACTCGCAAGCGCAGGAAACAAAAATACCTTAACATAAATACCCCAGAAAGTGGACGAAAAAAAAAGCCCCGCCGGTAGCGTGGTGTTCATCGCACCAGACTTGTTTTATGGAGGTCGTGGGATCAGATCCCACCCGGCGGGCATTTTAGAGGCGAAGCTCCTCTTGCTCGGGCCCTGTACCGGCTATACAAGGCAGAGTGATGATGATTGTGGCAGGATTCCATTAGGGATTGGCCAACCACAGATTGGCCGAAGAGGTCAAAACGTTCAACGCGTTCGTTACTACCCAACAAGGAGGAGAGGAAGACGAAGAGGTTGTCGTTCGTCGACTGCGAGCTCCAGACACATACCGGGGGTACGCGACACAAGACGCTCTGCAGAAGGCGACGGCCAAGGTGGCTAAAATGCCACACACCGAATGCGCCAACTTACCCAAGGAGATTCTCACAGTCGCAAACAAGCCCAACATAATCACCACAAACACCGACGTCGTCGACGGGCTTGTCAACGGAGCGGTGAAAAGCTTGACGTGTCGAGTCTTTATATGATGTGTGGGCGAATGTTTCGTGGTTTTACCGATAAGCATTTTAGTTTCGCCCCTCCCATCATCATTCACTTCGTTTAGATGGTGGGATTTTTTTTTCGCCAGTTTCTATCTGTCTTTCCAAACTCTTTATCTGCTTCAATGACCTACCACATTCTCCCTGTGTTTTCCGAGGTTTTCTTGACTGCCGTCCCTTATTATTTCTGTCTTATTTTCAACCAGCCCCTCATTTCCTATTCTGATTCGCTACAAGCGTAGCGAGGGCCTCTGTTCGTACAGTCTTGGTGCCATAGGGAGCTTAAAAGGGTTCAACGCTGGTGGACCACTTTCGACGTGTCGTAGGCTCTAGATGCACGGCCCGGGGGTTAAAAAGAAGGTCCCCTTCACCCCGAGTAGTCCGAGTGGCGCTGGCTACCACCCCCAAGCGCAGCAAACAAAAATACCTTCACATAAAGGCCCCAGAAAGTGGAGGGGGAACTAGCCCGCAGGTGGCGTATTGGTCATCGCACCAGACCTGTATTCTGGAGGTCGTGCTTTCGGATCCCACCTTGCGGGCATTTTTTCTCCACTTTCTTTCTGTCCTTCCAAATTGTTTATCTGTTTCAATGACCTATCACACTCTCCCCTTTGCCTTCCGAGGTGTTCTTGGCTGCCAACCCTTATTTCTCTCTTTTTTTAAACGAGCCCGTCATTTCCTATTATGGTTTGCTACACATATATATATATATATATATATATATATATATATATATATATATATATATATATATATATATATATATATATATATATATATATATATATATATATATATATATATATATATATATATATATATATATATATATATATATATATATATATATATATTTATATATATATTGTAGCGTAAACGTAGCAACTGGTCAACAGTAAGGGGTATAGTTTTAATAAGAAAAAGACCATAATGGCGTCTCTGCTTGCTGAGGGAAGCCCGCGCGAGAGAGAAAAGTCCTCTTCCTCCTTTAGCCGGGGTGTTCCCGTGCACACCCAATCTCGCGCGAACGAGGGATTGACGGCACCGCCCTGCGCTTCTTGAGTGCCTCAGAGTTGCTCTTGTAGGCGGAGACTCCATCTGGCGAAGCGTCCAGGGAATGGTGGTCACAAGGAATGGTGGTCACAAGAAACACAAGGAATGGTGGTCACTGACAACATTAAACCGCCTGCCATAAAGGTACGGCCGGAACTTGTCGATGGCCCAGACGACGGCAAGACACTCTTTTTCAGTGGTGGAGTAATTCATCTCTGCCTTTGATAGAGTGCGGCTGGCATAGGCTAGGACTCGCTCGGCTCCGTCCTCCTACTGAACGAGGAGTGCGCCAAGACCGACGTTACTGGCATCGGTGTGGATCTCCGTATGTGCGTGTTCGTCAAAATGAGCTAGTACTGGCGCTTTTTGTAGCTGGTCGCACAGGTGACTGAAGGCGACTTCTTGCTCTTCTTGCCATGCGAAAGGTACGTCGTCTTTTGTCAGTCGTGTCAATGGTTCCGCCAGGTCAGAAAAATTCTCTACAAAGCGTCTGTAATAGGCGCAGAGGCCTAGGAAGCGCCTAACAGCTTTTTTATCGGCTGGTCGGGGGAAGGCTGCTACAGCTGCCGTCTTCTCAGGGTCTGGTGCGACACCGTCTGAACTGATGACATGTCCTAGGAACCACAGCTGTTTGTAGCCGAAGTTGCACTTTTCGGGTTTTATAGTCAGACCAGCTGACTTTATAGCGTCAAGAACTAGTCGAAGTCGTTGTAGGTGGTCATCAAAGGTGGCAGAAAACACGACGACATCGTCCAGGTAAACCACACACGTCTGCCATTTTAAACCGGACAAGACAGTGTCCATCATTCACTGGAACGTCGCGGGTGCCGAGCAGAGACCAAACGGAAGTACTTTAAACTCATAAAGCCCATCGGGTGTGACAAACGCAGTCTTCTCTCGGTCTCGCTCGTCAACCTCAATCTGCGAGTACCCACTTTTGAGATCCAGAGAGGAGAAGTACTTTGCATTACGCAGTCGGTCTAAGGCGTCGTCTATTCGTGGAAGAGGGTATACGTCTCGTTTTGTTACACGATTTAGCTTCCTGTAATCGACGCAAAATCGTAAGGTTTTGTCTTTCTTTTGGACCAGCACAACAGGGGATGCCCACGGACTTGTCGACGGTTGAATCACGTCGTCTCGTAACATTTCCGTTACTTGGGTCCGGATGGCTTCTCTTTCCTTATAGGACACGCGGTAGGGATGCTGGTAGACTGGCTTGGTCGTTTCGTCGACGATGATGCGATGTTTGGCCACAGGCGTTTGTCGAACTTTCGATGAAGTAGAGAAACATTCGCGGAAATCCTCGAGGAGGGCTGTCAGCTGCCGTTGCTGCTCTGCCGACAGGTCAGGGCTGATGTGGATTAACCCGACAAAGTCTTTCGGAGCCGATGCTTCATGCCCACCTTCTCCCACAGTGCAAACTTGTGCCGCTTGAACGAATTCGTGCGAGGAGGCGATGGCGGTGCCTTTTGGGACGTGTTGAAGCTCGTTCTCGAAGTTTGTCAGCACCACATTCGCACAGCCGTTATGCAGGTGGATAAGGCTCCTTGCAACACAATTTTTTCGTTCTGAAAGCAAATTCATGTTGCCTTCTAATGACTTGACTGTGGCATTGCCCCTCTCTTCGGAAGAAGCATCGTCTTGATGCTCGAAGTGCGGGTCACCAAGAAGTAATAGATGACGGCCCCGGAACGAGATAATGAAGTGCTTCATTGCCGAAGGGTAACCATCACAGGGATTCGGCAGGGAAAACGTTCTGTCCATCAGCACTGTAGAATACATGGCTAGTCTCTGTCGTAGTACGGTTTCATTCGGACCACGTGCACAACCTCTGAAGTTAGCCTGACGCGTCGGGAGCAGGGTGCCCTTTCATAAGGTACCACTTTATAGTTGACGTCGCTAAGGCGGCGAATAACTTTATATGGCCCGAAGTACCGACGAAGCAGTTTCTCAGAACGTCCACTCTGTCGAACTGGTGTCCAAACCCAAACCGCGTCCCCTGGTTCGTAGAACACGGCCCGCCCGTGCTCGTTGTAGTGAGCAGCATCGAAACTTTGCTGACGTTGAATTCGCTCCCGTGCTAGCTGGCGTGCTTCCTCGGCTCTTTGCACGAAATAGTCGGCGTTGCCGTCTTCATCCTCATGGACCGGAAGCATGCTATCAAGAGTCATAGAGGCAGTGCGACCATAAACCAGCTGAAATGGAGTCATGGCTGTGGTCTTCTGAACTGCGGTGTTGTACGCGAAAGTTGCGTATGGCAAGATCTCATCCCACGTTTTATGCCCGACGTCGACATACATCGAGAGCATGTCGGTGAGGGTCCTGTTAAGTCGCTCAGTCAAGCCATTCGTCTGCGGATGGTAAGCAGTTGTTCGCCTGTGAGATGTGTGGGTTAGTACCATGACGGACTGCATGAGGTCAGCTGTGAAAGCAGTGCCCCTGTCCGTTATGACAATCTGGGGAGCTCCATGCCGTAAAACGATGTTGTGGACGAAGAACTGAGCTACCTCAGCCGCAGTTGCCCTTGATGTCGCCGCTGCTGCCCTGGATGTCGCGGGCAGAAGTCTGTACTCAGGCGATGCACCTCGAATCCGACGACTGGTGCGTTGATGGACGGGCGTCAGCTCTGTTTCATGCGCCCGGTCTTCAGAGGCGGTGTCCTTGCTGTGCATGCGAGATTCGCGGCTGGTACCCGGCTCCTCCACCAAAAATGTAGCGTAAACGTAGCAACTGGTCAACAGTAAGGGGTATAGTTTTAATAAGAAAGAGACCAAAAACCCTATAGCAGTCTAATGGCGTCTCTGCTTGCTGAGGGAAGCCCGCGCGAGAGAGAAAGTCCTCTTCCTCCTTTAGCCGGGGTGTTCCCGTGCACACCCAATCTCGCGCGAACGACGGATTGACGGCACCGCCCTGCGCTTCTTGAGTGCCTCGGAGTTGCCTTCTAATGACTTGACTGTGGCAATATATATATATATATATATATATATATATATATATATATATATATATATATATATATATATATATATATATATATATATATATATATATATATATATATATATATATATATATATATATATATATATATATATATATATATATATATATATTGCGATGAATGAGTTCCGGGATGTGGTTTCTAAAATACATGAGAGTGTGGACGCACGCACGAAAACGATCGTCTAACTAATGTTTCCACCGCGGTCAGGTCTTCATTAAAGTATACTTCGGTAATTGATCGCGCGGAATATGTAGTCACGAAATGATAAAGGCTGACGAATGGTCTTGCCAATCTGCAGATACAAATCAACACACAAAAAAAATAATAATGTTAAAATAAGAAGAGCAGACGTGGTGTTCGTTCACGTATGAATTAACACGAAGTTTTCAAATACAGAACCTGTACGGAATATCAGATCGGAACAAGGGTGATCAACACCTGCCGTTTTGAGACAAAATGATAACGTTCGGGGATTGCAGCTGAGCACTTTATGCGCAAACACATCAAGAGCGGTGTAAATATATATATATATATATATATATATATATATATATATATATATATATATATATATATATATATATATATATATATATATATATATATATATATATACATATATATATATATAAATGACATCTTTGCTTTTTTTGTGGGTGTGACGTGACAAAATTATTGTATAAATAGGGAAATAATGCAAGCTGTCGATATTACTAACAATGAATCCAGGGCGTCTGAGTCTTCATTTCATCAAGATCTAATTTCTTGATACCGCGCGAAAGGATACTCAGTCAAGCTGAATTTGTGTGTCCTGTCTCCACTGGCTCGGGTGTTTTGTCTACATTCATGCTAGCATAACAAAACTGTTGATATCGATTTGAACAAGTTCAAATTGCATCCCCTATGCCCTGGTTGACGTTGTAATATGCTCGCGTAACTCCCTGCCCATGCACAAAATAAAACCAGACTGAATTTAAAATACAACTTGTTTTAAATTTATAGATTAGCTCACGAAGGTCACAAATACACAGCTTTGTGCGCAGCGTATCAAAAATTAGCGAGAAAGTGGCGAAAGCAGGTAGACGGATATCGCCAGCATTACCTACATACCGCAACGTACATCGTAGGAGGTTAAAATACACTCCAAATATTTCAAGAGACCAGCTTCACACGTTCAGAAAAACATATCTGAAAGATTTTGTATTGTCATATTTGACCGTTGAAGAAGAAATAAAGCTAGAACCCATAAGATATGCGCCTAGCCACCGGATCACGCGGCGATCCCAAACACTCACGCGTTCGTTTCGATTTGAGTGCCATAACTGGTGCAATACTCTTCCCGAGAATTGTGTAACCTCTGTACAGTGTATACCGCGGTGCCCTATAAAGACAGTGAAGGTGATTTTAGCTAGTGTCGCTACTTTCATGTCTGGGCAACGTCTGGCAAACGTAAACACTTCCCTGGCTGCCGCTGGATGGCGGCCATTGTCAATGCTGGCAGAGGGGCCGGTGTGCGAGCCACGTGCTGGTGCAGCTCACAAGCGTTAAGCTGGACACCAATATTCACGCGTCCTACAGGGGACAATATGTTTTCCTTTGACAAGGCGTCAATATGAATTATGGAACCTAAGGTAAACATTTTACTTAGTGTTCCGGAGCCGCGAAGGACGCTGCAGTGCTAGAAATCAAGACTAATTCGACCCAAAACTGCCGGATCTGCTTCACATGTGGTAGGGTTGTATTCGGTACCTTCTAATGCGCTATAAATCACCCCTGCGTTCTTGTTTCCGGTTTCATAAAGATAGGCTGCAGCAGCCTTTGTCAGTGTCATGAAATCGCTGCGATTGCAATGAGAAACGGAAATGGGTTGCTTGATAAGCGATTTTCCAGCAATTCAGGCATCTTTTGGCACAGAATAAGAGTTAAAATTGCCATGGGTTGTCGACACTTTCGTTATAAGCGAACCTGCACATTAACTTGAAATTACCTTTAACTGCCATTGAAAATAAGCCACATGAACTATACTGTGAACTTAAATTTGAAACGTGAAACTTGTTTCCAAACAACACAGTACATTTGTTTTCTATCAGCGCTCCATGTTTCCCAGAGAGGTACAACTGTCCGCAGATAAACCCTGTACAGATAGATAGTTTAAAACACCATTGTAGATGTCGGAGGCAACTCTTCAGTGATTGTTTTATGTACGAGTAGCCTTGTACAACTGATGCACACCTTAAAATAGTGCTCGTTTCCTTATTGTGCTGCAAGCCGGAAAAGTTTTGTGCGTTTCCACTATTCCCCTCTACTCCCTTTGAATTTCCTGCCGCCGCGAATGATGATTCACTACAGGAAGAAACGAAAAGGTGAACCGCATTATAAATTGTAAGGTCACGGGTTATCATTTCACCAGGAGCTCAATGTTGCTTGAGCTAAGTAATGACCCCAATGCCCCTAACAGTTCATCACGGTGATTCCAGAATTTTATTAACTTTCATAAGATGGAAACGGTCCATATTACTTTTCTACACCAATTGCAGAAAAAAATTCAGCGAGAAGCCTAAGGGTATTTGTAATAGATGAAATATTACGCAACGTTCGTTCATGTGCACTGGGGATAAATGTCCCGCATCAAATAATGAAATGCCAAGTGTGTAAAATCGGCTCCCACCAACCAAACGGCGAAATGTTGAACTCTTCCACAGCATGAGGGCGTGGGATTTTACGATGAAAAAGGCGGTTGAGCCTTGGCGGTCCTGCTTTTTCCAATCAAGTGATCGCAAATAACATCGCCGGAAAAGTGTCAAAGAACGATTTGTACACAGCCGCTTCGCTTGTGCACTTAGTATTTTCAGGACCGCTTTTTTCGTGCTCTTTCCCATTCGACTACCACTGTGAGTGCCCTGTACACCTGTCCTACAAAATACCGTTCAACTATACATCCACCCAGCATCGGTACATGTTGGGCTATCACGTTTCACTGCTTCGCATTCGTTTTTAACGTCTTTTTTTAAATACACAGATTTGTTGCAAAAAATCTATACACCTGAACATATGCTAAAGAAATGGACAGTGCGCCGACAGCGACTGTTTTACATTCTGGCTGTGAGAGTTCACGGAGTTTATTTGTTTTGAAGGGCTGTTGCACACCTACTAGACTAATTGACATTGATACGAAATGCTTCATTACTAAGATATAGATGCTCCATTCATTCCGTCATGTTATGGTTTGTGATTATTACAGAGGTATACGGAATGCTTCGTGGTTATGAACAACTGCAAACATAAACTGTTCGATGTGGTTGGTTGACTGAGGTTTGGATAGCCGGCTAGTCAAAAGTAATTAGCACAGAAACCAAAGATTAGTGCTTGTCGGGCTCAGCAATGTTGGCGTGAAATTCGCTGATAATGGCCGTTGATGCGACTCGTGTTTGTCTGGGCTACGCAGATTTCTTAGGGATAAAGGTTTCAAGTTCGGATCCTAATTTCCGATAGTTTATTCGGAGCAAGATAGCATTCCGTCAGTGTCTTGTTCGTCCAAGATACTGACTTTCAGCATTTTGACATCTGCTTTCAGCTTGCCCAATATTAGAGCCGTGCGCAAAGGTGGTTGCGTGTTGGGAGTTTTTTTTATTAAACCAAAACAGAAAATCCCGACAAAGGTGTCGCAATACGCATATGCCTAGTGTGGAGCTCTGGGAATATGTAGTGCGTATAGAGTGTTGGGCTTGCACGTAATAAAATGTGTTATTAGGCTTGACGTTACATCCACGTTTCAGTGTGCTGCAGTGTTGTGATTTTTATATTGAATTTTCCTAACATAAATCAATAAAACGTTTGAAGGCTAGGCAGGCTTTCACTCAAAATGCGTGTAACTGCTACCTTTTGTAGATCTTGCATCGTAATTATAGTTATAACGTTAGATAAATAGAGAGAAATTGTTGGAAAGAACAATTTCGCTGAAATGTACTACAGTAATTGCAAGGCTTAAGCTGACATAGCACTACCATGAAGCGTTCTGACGTGACAAGCAACGTGAATGATACATATTACATCAAGTTTCAGTTACATATTCATGTCCCTAAACGTCACAGATAAATCATGTAAAACATTTCCAAGTGAACCTCATAGGCTACAATTTTCTTCTGACTATGTAGCACTGTTCAAGCGTCTTCACATATATCAACATAAAACCCATATTCTGCAAGAGAATAAAACACTCAAAGCTTCTGTGTAGAGCAGTCTCTTTTTGAACAGGATCGGCACCATCAAAATTGTCCAGGCCTCCTCTATAGCCGCAGTCCCTCTAAAATGTGCGGACTTTGCGTAAAACTTCCCTTCCGGAGATAGCATTAGATAGGTTTGCTCTCTAAGACATTTATCAGCCTATTGTGCATCCAATGATTTAGCGTATTTGTTTCTCCCAGTTGTAAGTAAGAAGTGAAAGGGTGGTTCGTAGCGGGAGGGGAGAAACCTACCCTTGCTTGCGTAGGCCTACTCATGACCAATTTAAAAACAGCGTGTCGTCCTTGGAGGCGCTTTTTACTTGCCCAGCAGTTCTTCTGTGTTGTCTCAAATACAGCGCCTAATCACACTGTTTCGTCCTTCCTACTATTAGAATATTGGCATGTACTGTATACTATTTTCTGTGATATGTTTTTCAAGATATGATGTTTTGCATTTTTTGGTGTATCAACCTACACCGCCTAACATCTACAATTTTATAATGCTCCGTTTGCGCCTGTTCGCTGCTTGCTCAATGTGTCCGGAGCCCCAACCAGATGCTATGGTGCCGCTTTTTCATCAGTCACATTTTTTAGGGTAGAAGCCCCTTAATGTGTCGGGCCGTCGGCGACTGCTATCATCGTCGTCGTTTCATGTAGTCACGGTAGTAAAACACCGAGACACTCGTGTTACAATACCTCGCCCGAAAACATTTAATCTCCGTTAAAAAACGCGTACTAAAACAACACACCGACGTACTGGTTTTCAAACGTGTCGCAGTAGAACGGATCGTGCAACAAAGACACAGGACTTACAGCAATGCTTCATACCTCCACCCCAAACGGTTTCATCTCCGTGGGCGAAAGTGCCAAGGCGACAATTATACACATGCGCTGCATGCCTCACCCCTCCCCAGCTTTCACGTTAGTGGAGATGGCCCGGTTTTACAATTGTGGACATTCGCCAAGGCAAAAACGGTCGTTTAGTTAGTGTGTAGCACCAGCGGGATTTCAAGAGGATATCGTCTGATCCTTGAAGGGACAGACAACCAATTTTTCTTCCTTCTCTAATTCTACCAGCGGGAAAAATTCTCCTCTCCACTTTCACTCCCCTGATCTCCTCCAATCACGCCGCTACTCTTCCTTACTACCTCTGAGTTCTCTGTACCTTTCTCCTCAACGCTGCTTGTTTTCTCAAACTTGTTTTTCTACCCCTAATTATTCCCCCTATCTCTTAACGTGGCACTCTCTATCCTCCCTTTATCTGCCACACACATTTTTCAAAGAAATAGTTTATCTTCCTCTTTCAAGTTGGTTAAGGACCCGCGTGCTCGTCAGTAGGCTCGACGGCAATATTTCTGCTTTAGTCGATGGACAGACAGCGAAAGATGCATAGCCCGACGCGTTAGCGCAATGGCTAACGCGCTGCGCTGCTGAGCGCGAGGTTGCGGGTTCGATTCCCGGCCGCGGCGGCCGCTTTTTTGATAGAGGCGAAAAGCAAAAACGCCCTTGTGTACGAGATTTCAGCGCACCTTAAAGATTCCCAGGTGGTCAAAATTAATCCGGAGCCCTCCACTACGGTGCGCCTCGCGCCTGCGTTGCGTCGGCGCGTGAAACCCTACAATCAATCAATCAATCAATCAATCAATCAATACTCAGAAATGCAATTTTGACTAACTGAACACACCGCAGGAACACTTCAGGTTACTTCGACTGGTACACTCCCTGTTTCTTTAATTGTTGCGTGTCCAGCTGTTGGATTTTACGTCGGTCCGTGTGCCCACCCCAACTATTCTTTTGTCTTAGGATCAGTCGCCAACTAAGTACTTGATCGAGTTAACCAATATTCTCCCCCTTGACTCCCAATTACCAGTTTTGCAAAGTTAGCCACAACCCCAACTGCGTGCAAGTCTCGATTTCAGTTCGAGCAATTAAAATTTCAGAACATGAGCATCAAAATTGCTTATTACCTGGGAGTGGTTATTTCGCTGTTGTAGTTTTGGTCAAAACTGCAGATACAACGAGGAAAATAGCGCAGCCATCCTCTCCAACTGCAAGATAAGAAGACCCGCTTCCGAACACCCATAACAACATGCAGACTTAAACAGTCGTGTTCGCAAAGCAATAATCAGGGTAATGGGCCTGATTAAAACGTTGCCTTTAGGTTAGTTAAGTGCTCCGAGAAAAGCTATGAGTTTTAATGACGACCTACACGATCATAACTGTGTATCTGTCACCCCACCCCTTTTAATGAGCTGTGAATGAAGAAGCACTGATGTTTTTAGGTGGGAAGCTCCTTAGGGGCTGGGGCTTTTGCCGTCTCCTGTCGTTTCCGTCGTCCTAATTGTCGTTTCATGTAGTCATGGTACTAAAACACCGGGAAACTCGTTTACGTCGCCCGCTAGAATGTAACGCGTACTAAAAATCACAGGGAGTCTCGTTTACGCCTGGCGCTGGTGCACTTCGTATCACGTACTAAAAAACACCTGCACACTCGTTTACGCGTCGCGCTATAGATCTTCGTGCATCAGAGAAAATAGACTTTTAAAGCAAAGCTGTATACATCTACCTCCGAACGGTTACATTTCCGCTGGCGATAACGTAAGGCGCCATGAATACCCTTATACACTGCATGCTTTGCCCCTCCACAGGTTTCATGTTAGTATGAATGGTCCGGGATTTTTTTTGTCGTTGAACACGGCTTATTTATCAAAAGCGGCAGCTTGAAAAATGAACCGATGCAATATAATGTGGAAAGGGAAGTATTCTGCTATCTCGTTCTTCGGCGGTGGCGCCGCACCGTTTGGCTGAGTCAGCGCTTTGATCTCGTTCTTCCGCGGTGGCGCCGCACCGCTGGGGTGAGTCAGCGCTGAGCTCACACCGCCCCCGGGGGGTGAGTCGGCGCTCCTAGCGCCCCCATGGTGGTGCCGCATCATTGGGGTGATAGAACGTGCGGACCCTTCCGCTGGTGAGCCTCATGACTCGACGCCAGAAGGTGCCTGTTGGGGTTCAGGGCTGGCCGTAGCTGGCGGATGCTACCGGGGCTGGGTGGGCCAGGGCATTGCCTTTTGAAGCAGATACGCTGCTGGTTGGTCGACTGGGCCTCACCATAATAATAAGTTCTCTGGCGTTCGCTCTTGAAGGCCTGATGCGGGTGCTCTCATACTCCGCGGTGGCTTCATGGTACGAATGATCTCGGTTGATGCCTTGCTAGTCCCTTTGTGGTCCCTGACCAAGCACAACAGGGCTCCAGGGTAAAAACTGGCGTTGGGGGTGGGTGATATAGGCGCTCCGCAAGCATTGAGGCCTCGTTATTTGAAGCCCCTTTTGTCATCTCGTCCAAGTTGGCCAGTCTGCTTCCTCTCAGAAAAGACGGGAAGTGAGGGTGGCACTGCCTCATTGCTCGTATAACCTTTTCTGTGTCCGACGCAGTGGGGTGTGCTCGCTCATGAAGCTCCTGAAAGGACAGTTACGGCAGAAAGTTGGGCTAGTTGGTTATCCGACTGCATTTTACTAGCGAAAAAGAGATGTGGACGAACAAGTACTTCTTCGTTGTCTTGTGTCGTCCGCATCTCATTTTCGCTAGTAAACTGCAGTCCTGGAAGGACCTTACGTATTCTAAAAGACTTTCTTTCGCCCCTTGCGTCTTGGTTCGCCACTCGTTCATTAGCCGGTCGGCATAGTCGATGGAAAGAAGGAACTCAATGCAGGACAACTGGGTGAACTGGAACCACGTGTCAAAAGTTCTTTGGCGACGCCAGCGAAATGCGGATCCTTTGGGTGCTATGGACAAGACCCGTTGTAGTATGACGGTCTCCGTCAGGCCCTCAGCGCTGCGGTAGTCAGCGAGTGCTTGTAGGAAGTCTATCACAGACTTAGTATCCGTGTTCTCCTCCTAAATCTCCACTGGAAGGTGCAACTGCGGCCCATCTCTAGCTAGTTCGTCAGCCAGGGGAGTTAACTATGCACATAATCTGTTCGCCTGCTCAGTGTTTGCTTGGACTATATAGCGGTAAAGTTTATTTCTTGCGTTTCCCTGCCTTACTGATTTAGCTGCGCCTTAAGCGAAATTATGACAAGACGGTGTTGCGTTACCAGAGCCCATAACTGGTTCGCCACTGCTGTTAGGTCCACTGGCGTTGTTTTCCGCATCCCCGTTACGGTTGGTTTCTTGCCTGTAGTTTGCTCAGTGGAGAGGTGTTCTCAACAATGTTTTTCGGGCGGTTGAGGCCGCTTCTAGATGCAGCGTAAATTCATGAACTAGGGGGTCTAGCCCTCGTTTCGTAGTGCCTCCTCTAGGCGTTCAGTGAGGTCATTTTTTTTGCCAGACTTGCTGGACCCTCGTTCTTCAAGTTCAAATTTCAGTTCGGCAACCTTAAGCTCGCTAAGCTTCTTTGTAGGCGTTCCCATGCTCCCGACTGGTTAATGATGATGATTCAGGGTTTTGTGGCGCAAGGCCAACCAGGGCAAAGAGCGTCATGACAATAGTGGGATGCTATAAGACGATATAAAATGGGATCTGCGAATATTCCACTACGTTAAAGTTAAACTATGGAAGTTGGTTTATAGGGCCATATTTAAAAGAAATCCTGGCACGCAAGGTGTTAAAAACCCCACGGTACTGCCATTGTTTTGTGACGGAACAAGAAGCCAATTGAGATCGTGGGGAGTATGATATGTACTTTAAGAAGTCAACCTCGGCAAGGTAATAAAGGCGATTCTGTGAGAAAACATGGGACTATCTGATAAAAATAATAACGGGTGAAAATGCATGCAATGACTGTATATTTCATGAACTGACCTTTTCTCTATATGTTGCACATCTCGCATTCAATAAGCTTATGAAGAACTGAGAGCTTGCCCCACACCGATGATAGTGTGGCTTGTTTGCGTCTGTTAAAAGGTATGAGTGTGTGATCTGTGTGTGAAGCCAATTCTTAATCTGCATAATGCTACCTCTAGAAATCTGTCATCTTTTTCAACAGGAGGCTTTTCTATTTTTGGTTTAACGATATGTAGTTTGTTCTATACTTCTCTGTCCCATTGTTGCTGCCAGTGGTCCCACAGATTCCTTTTTACAAAGGTTTCAGATCTTCATTTGGAACCTCGTTTATGTCTATGCTGGTTCGAAGGGCGGCAGCTGCAGCACTACGGTGAGCAGCTTCATTTAGATCAATCCCGCAGTGGCCAGGAACCCTGCAGACTCTGACAACGAGTTTCAGGCCGTAAGCCCAGTAGAGAGTTCGTAAAACACAATTAAATAAGGGGTTTTTACTGACCTTCAGAGATGAAACCTTTGAGACGACAGTCAGAGAGTCTGTGTATATAGCTAATTTCATAATTTTGTTTTTAATAATGTGGTTCGAAGCCAGTACAGTACCGTACGCCTCTGCAGTGGATATACTTGTGTTCCTGTTCATTGTTTTGGACATATTAAGTAGGGGGCCATTTGCAGCGCAGGATACGGCTTTGTAGTTTTTGAAACATCTGTGCAAAATTCAGCTGCCCTATATTTGTCACGGAGGAAAAGACAATGCTGAGGGATGTCAAAGTTTGGTACATTATTGTTTTGAATTTCTATAAAGGACATGTCATAGCGAAATGGGAAGGTGTCCCACGGAGCGACCAAATCATAAATTGAGGTACAGTAGACATCAGTAAGAGCAATTTGAAAATCGCTGACGAGGTGTGACACTGCCAGAGGAAAAGGTGGAGCTATGAATGGTCGGTTTTCAAAGAGATGATCAGTTGTGTTATTTTTCATCCTGGTATTCAGAGCGTGTTCCTTCAGAGAATTGATCTTTGCAGCAACATAAGAGAAGTGTAGTTGCACTGGTACCCTAGAGACCACTGATTTGATTTGACATGAGGGATGGAATAGGGCTTATTCGATATGCACCTGTCGGCAAGGGAAGCCCGTAAGTTGTATACTGGGTCCAACATTTTGAGTGCGGTGTTGGTTGCAGACTGGTATAAAACGCAGGCGTACTCTATTCTTGAGCTAACAAGACTATTAGGAAGTGCCAGCACACATTTTGTATCCGTTCCGCAGTACTGATAAGGTAGTACTGTAAAAAGTTCATTCTTTTCAGGCATTTTATTTTTAGCAATTTATTGTGTGATATGAATGTGAGCTTGTGGTCGAGCAAAATACCTAGAAACCAGTGTTCCTTTTAATTGTATGGGTTGACCGTCTAACGTGATACAAGAAAGAGGTTGACCACCGCGTATCATAGGAAAGACAACAACAGCACTTTTATCAGCGTTAAACTGAAACCCATTTTTTTCATCCCATGTAACCAGCCTGTTGACGCTTAATTGGATTTGACTTTCACACATATGGATAGATTACAGGATTTAAAGCTAACTTGGATATCGTCAACGTAGGCAGTGCATAAAACAGTTCGAGGCAGCACAGTTTTAGGAGAACTCATTTTAACAACAGTGCACAGCTCAGCACTCCTCCCTGGGGTACGCTATTTTCGTGACCAAATGTTCTAGACAGGGCAGTCCCCACACGGACACGAAATATGCGATCAGACAAATAGTCTTTAATAACAATGAGGATATTGCCACTAAGGCCAAACGGCGGCCAGTCCACCAGAATATCATATCGCCACGTTCTATACAGACACGGCACACAGACAGAGCACACATACAGCGCCCTGTTTGTGTGCCCTTTCTTTAGTCCTGTTTCCAGCGCTGTTTTATAACTCAGTTCTATAGTAAGCTTTCTTCGTATCAAAGAACACCGAGAATCAGTGCTATTTACGAACAAAAGCGTCTTTAACATATGATTCAAATGCAACCATATTATATATAGTAGATCTCCCAGACCTAAACCCTGCCAGTTGTTTGTCTAGAACACCATAAAACTCGGGAAAGTAAAAAAAAAGTATCGGGTTTATTATTTTTTCGAAGAGCTCACAGCAACATCTGGTCAGGGCAAAAGGCCTATAACTAGCAGCAAAGCAGGGTTCTTTCTTTTCTTTTATTAGAGCTACAACGGTAGCCTCTTTCCATGCTCCTGGAAAGCGGCCTTTCTGCCGTATTGTGTTAAAGAGAGAGAGTATTGTGTAAACTGTGTCATTGTGTAAGGGCCTGATCATCTCATAGCTGATTCTTTCAGCTCCAGGGGCTGACACTGCTCGCACTGATGTCACTGCTCGCACGCCATCTAGGGACGCTTTATTGATGTTTTGATTGATTTTTCTAGGGTTTCGAGAAGTTTGTAGTGTTTACCACGACGCCGCAACGCAGATGATGAGGCGCGTGGTAGTGGAGGGCTTCGGATTAATTTGGACCAGCTGGGGATCTTCAGCGTGCGCCGAAATCTCATTAACACGGGCGTTTTTGCGTTTCGCCTCCATCAGAAGAGCGGCCGCCGCGGCCGGGAATCGAACCCGCGTCCTCGTGCTTTATTGTTGTTGTGATGGCGCTAAAAATGGGACATATTTTGTCGATCGTGAGCCGTTACTATTTTTGGTGTAAACGTTGCTTTGAACTCATTGCAAAATAATGCACAAGTGTATCCCTATTCAAAAGAACACTCCTACTGCAGTTGTGTAGTCATGTTATGCCTCAGTGCGCCTTCTCTTTACTTTTTTTCCTGAGCAGTGTTAACGAGCAGTAAATGAGCTTCCAGGTTTAGTAGATTGGAAACACGTTCTCTCTATGCAAAAAATTCTTGTTGAACAGTTCTTTAAACTTAGGAGGGGGCGCTGAAATGCATGAGAGAGAGAGGGGGGAGAGAGACGTACATACAGAGACGCCGAAATATATTACTTTTAGGCAGCTCAAGATAGACTGTCGTGGTTAAAGCTGGGTTAAGCACAAAGCGAAAATCACAGCTCTTCCGCATTTCTGGCAATTATTTTGGGTTGAAAAAGGTCAGAATGCATCTAATAGCGTTCGGCGAACCCGAATGATGCAGCGAAGTAGATTGGCTCGTGTGATGAAATGCCAATTTATGGGGGTGGTCTTAAAACTCTTATATCTCACAAAAACGTATAAATTAGGTAGATAGTACTTTTTTTAAGTATAGAGACGCTTTTCGATAGTCAGAACTACCATAAAAAGGCTCTTTTCCTTAAATATAAATTCTGATTTCCACGAAGTCGTTTACGATAATTTACTGCCTTTGTGCCTGACGCGGGCTTTAGTTGTACAGAACAGTGTGTTTTTCCCACCAGAGGTAGTGTTCCCGGATGAAGCACTGACTCCATTATGGCCATTACCGGTCGATGCCGTCACATATGTTAAAACGTTTCTGATTTCAGGGTTCTATCCTACCCCAATGCTGACGTCCATGTGGAGGGCCTGGGCTGCACCGGATGCAAAGAAACAAGCGATTCAAAATCAGTGTGTACGTATGAACGTGAACACAAGTGCTACAAGTACGTGAGTCAGACGATCTCTTCGTCAGTTGGAAAGAAGCCGAGCCCCGAGATCGCAACTTCAATATGTCTTTGGTGGTTAATCCAATTTGCCTGGTACTACCATTTTTGTCATTTTGCCTCGACTACAGGAATCAACCAACAACTCGTCCTCCAGCCAACGCTCCTGTTGATGCCTTTAAGGTAAAACCTTGCCGTTTACACCCATTTTGTGAATCACAGTTATTTTACCTATTCTTTAAGGGTGCCCCTATTTCGCTGCCTTGAAAATATTTACACTCCCGTGGCATCGTGATAAAGCGCGTGGAAAAAGCAGTCCACACTCGTTGCGTTCTGTTATCGCGATTTGATCTATATGTCGTTCAACCACTAACATCTTACTCTTCCACTGCATCACACAATATGCCCAGAACAGCGCCCATTCGACGCCCGGAATGGCATAAACGACCCTAAAAATAATCAACAGTATTTAATCACCGCGCGCCAGGTCGAAACAAATTTGCACATGCCAATATCAAAGAACTGCTTTAGAATAAAAGGTTCCAATGAAGCATTTGTCTGTCAATGGAGCTTTATTGACGCAGCACAAACTGCGCAAATTTTTAGCAGCGGGCTTAAATTATTACCTTTGGGTATTGACGAAAACTATTCGTAAATTAGTATACGCAAACGGTTTTTTTTCTGATTCTGATAGGCATTTGGGGCACTGTTCTCTCGGGAAAAGAACACGGTTGCCTTGCCATTTATATTTATTTCAGAGGTTGATGATTATAACGACGTCGTGTACGCTATACACCAATGACTTGCACCTTCGTCTTGGTATTACAGTTATAATGTAATGAGCTCTACGTTCATTTGCTTAGGTATAGAAAAAAGAAACACTAAAACCGTGGCCGGATCTAGAAGTAATTTTTCTAAATACCAGTGGGCCAGTTTTTTCTCAAGTACTGACTTGGGTAGGTATAGTTTATTCTTTTCTCCGCACTGCTCTTATCGCATTTTCAAAAAGAATGGACACTTCTCCCAGAAATTGTTTCGTGCACTCATTTGCCTGAAGATGCATCCAAATAAATCGGTCATCTTGCAATACAGAGGAAACGCACGACGACTGATGAAACCAAGAGACACAGGCAGAGTACCACGAGACGGTAGCACACCAACTTGCCAGTCGGCTACGTTACATACACTAGTGATTCCTTGATAGCGGTTGTAGCGTCCCTGTTTAGTTTAGGAAGTTATTGCGGAGCAAAGTGCTCTTGCGGAAAACAACAATTGCCAAAGTCAGTGTTTTTATGTAACTAGAAACAGCGCTATCTTCTTTTTTCGAAGATATCTGTCCGCCAGATGCGAACTTGATTATGTATTAAGACAATTCGAATGATGATCTTGAGTACCCTATTCGCCAAGAACATTTCAATGAGGGACAGCCGGCCAACTGATAACCGGGGAATAGATCAAGCTAGGCTCTCACAGTCACAATTAATTACAAAAACAGAGAAGGACGTAGTTTGAGTCGCGGGCTTCATATCTGTTTTTTCTTGCGCTTAAAGCAAGCTGATGATACAGCGTTAGCATTATCTTACCTTTATGTTGTTTTCCAGATTATTATACCTCCCAGGCTGCCATAATCACACCACGAAATTTTTGAGGTCGTGGGCAATCGATATTGTCAGAGATTATTTTTGGTTCTCTTGTACCTGGCATAACACGCCGTCTGAAATATAGAGAGTTTTATCAGGTACGGCAATTTCTACCTTCAGTGTGTCACTGGGATATCCACCACCATGCCACAATGGCTCAGTAACAACATTGGCTTCATCGAGGCTTTGAACGCTAAACATTTTGCAGAGCCATGAAATATGAACCTTCGATAGCCCCTTAAGCAAGTGGCAGTTGTTACGCCACACCCTTTGGGTACGGTGGGATTTGGAAAGAGTACACGCCTACGTGGCCTATCGGAGGCCAGCTCAACGTAGGTACTGCCACAAAGAAAGCATAGGGCAGTAAGGACACAGCATGAAGTGCAAAGGCGCGATACGGAGAACATTTCCGAAAAATAAGTACGGTATCAATTGCCAATCCAGCGCATTGAAACGAAGCTTTGTTTCTCAGAGCGAAGGCGCAAAGCACCTGATTAGCGGTTCTTCGTAAGATAAACCACTTTTCTCAGTGTTTATTATCGTGCAAATCTTTGAACATAACAACGTTTTTTTTTACGTACTCTTCGCTCAAATGTGGAATGTTGCCCATTATTCGGTTGTATCGAAGTCTTGTGACTTGGCAGAAACCGCGATTCGAAAGAATTGTACGCATTACTGAGCAGATAAGCGGGCATAAACATTTGTGCAGAATTTCAAGGCACGGCTGCTGGAACAAACGTGTTTATTGACAGCCTTATTGGAAGTGTACTCTTACTTACGGACTACACTGAGTCTTCCAATTAGATTCCAAACTAGTGCGCTTTCCAGAAAGCGCACGGGGTATGTTACAGCGCAGACTTGTTGAAGACTATAGGGACAGGGCGCACCAAGGCTAGCATGGTAGGGGCCCGTAGGGAAAAGCGGGGAATATGACGCAAAATTGCTTGTTCGCATTGCTGAGATCGCGAAGGGTTTATTTGAACACTTGCCCGAAATTCGAAACTGAAGAGACGTTGACTATCAGGATGCGTATTTGAGCCCTGTCACGAATCCGTTACAAAGACCCACCGTCCTTGGCACGCCACTCACGCGGCCGGCCGCCTCAGTCTCCCCAAGCGTTGCTGAGAGCCATAAACAAAGATCGCCTACTACGGGGAATGTGCCTGAGTAACCCACTGCGCGGACGTCCAAAGGACCCGCTGTGAATATAACATTACTCCTGAGGAAGCCAGAATAACGTTAAGCTGTAGGGAGCGACACCGCATGTCAGAACTTGAGTCGTGCTATTCGTCTCACCATGAATTAAATAACTCTGAATTGGCTTCGGTGTGATTTTCGTTTGCTCGGGTTCAACGGGAACTCCAGCGAAGCAAAATAAACAGCGAAATAAAATAAAGCAAACTAAAGTAATGCAAAGAGCCAAATAAAATAAAGCAATGATGATGATGATGATGACGATGATAATGTCCTCAAAAATTTGACACGAACCCACAAAGGGGGATTGGCCAGGGCTAAATCGGTTGTTAAATACTTGGGGACTTTAAAATACGAAGTTACTTCCGGAAAGAGGGTTTAAAAGAAAACTTCGCTATGAATAAAACCCGAATTGCCCAAAATTAGCGCCCATCAGCCATTCAAACGACCTGTAGCAGAAAGAAAATTTTGAATGCAATTATATATATATATATATATATATATATATATATATATATATATATATATATATATATATTTATATATATATATATATATATATATATATATATGTATATATATAGAGCCGTATCCGACTCTTTACTTATACTATATATATATATACATATACATATATATATATATATATATATATATATATATATATATACATATATATACATTTTTTACTTATTTATATATTCAAACAAATCTGAAAAGTTTTTGTCCTTGTCGCTATTTCTTCCTTCGTAACACACGGCCACTTGGGGGATTATCCCGCAAATGGGAGTTTTGATGAACTAACGTGCCCAGTACGCGAAATTTTTAACACTGTGATTTTAAAAGTAACAGTTCTTGAATAGTGCGTGCAGAGTGAAGCCTGAGCGTGACATCACGGGAGTATGACAGGTGCACACCGCCCTCGAAGAACCCCAATTTTAGGGAGGCTGTGGCGTGTTCGAGTCTGCCTGCACACTAAGACAGCAAATGAAATTGAAGAAACTGACGCAAACACGTAATGGCAGTGAAGAAGCCGTTTCAATTAATCCGTGCCAGAAGACAAAGAAAAGAAAGCGAGGAAAAAGCTGCAAGTACACTGTATTAGAAAAGACACTGCTAATACGTATCGCCAGGCATTCGCCTTAAAAGCACCTAGGAAAACTAGGCCGCGCAGAGGGAATTTTATGCCGAAAAGCGGAGGGTTTCGATAACGTAACACGAGCAGCCACTGTTTTGAATGTGGCGCTCTTCTATCGCTCTTCTTTTTTGCCAGTCGGCCATAGTCACGTGATTGTACTGTCGGCCACTGACAGCAGAAGCTACTTCTTAGAACGAAATATTTCCAACAAAATACTCATTTCAACGCCTAGAATAAAAATAAAATGAACTTTGCAGTGAAAAAAGTAAAAATACAATAAAATAAAGTAGTTGGATTTTCTTGCCCCCAGCAGCCACCAGGGCAGCAGTGGAACGAGAGAAAGCACTGAAAGATGTGCCACGCCCTAGTCGCGCATTCTTGGAGCGCACTACCCTGGACAGATCACGTCAGCTCAATAATCAGCAAATAGCATGAATCGCATTCTTAAAGCGTTTTAACCCTGCCCCAAAATATATGCACGTTTTCGCGTTCTAATTTCATTTGTTCACGACGGTACGTTCTACGAAGAAAATGCGCTTGTTCTTCCTCTCAGACGGCGGACTTATCCTAGTCTCCATTGGTTCGTAGTGCACCCTTAGGGCGCTTTTTGAACCAAAATTTTTGATTGACAAAATAGCAAGTGTTTCAAATTAGGCGAATACTTACATCGCAAATTCCGCTACGTACAAACAGTACATACGAAACGGAAGCACAGTACACGGCTCAAAAACGTTGCCTGGACCTTCCACAACCCAATATTCTGCCTCGCGTTGTCACATAATTGACCACTGCGGGCCAATTTGCCCATTTAGAGGAAATCATGTTCATTGGCACTGTACATAGCAGCAAGGTAATCCGCAGCTTCGCCTCCTGAGAGAATACAGCCAAACCCAAACGTAAGCGGCGATCGCAGACTCTAGGTTTTATTGGAAATCGCTCAAACCTGGCGCTAGAAAGCGTGACACCAAAATTAAATTTACATATTCAATCAACTGTTTGAGCAATTCAAGGCTCAATATTGATCCGCTGAACGTAGCAAGAAATTAGGAACCGAAAGCAAATGTCTGCATTGTGAGCACACCCAGGCGGAACAACCCATTAACAGTTTATTAGTAGAGGAGTTGAGTTGCGAAACCGCAATATACCTTTACCGAACAAACCAAACTTATATAACGTTGAACTCTTGGGAATATGATGCCAAGAAAACCAATGAAATAACCTGAGGAGTCCACGTTTTATTACAAATGATGGGCAATGGTGACCGCAAGAAGAAAGAACGGCAAGACTGGAAGTGATCCCGTTATTGCAGGGAGACTATTATACCGGTTCGCGTAGTTAGTCCTGCAGCCGCATAACATTTCGGTGGGCTATGGGGGTTTATCGGCATCATGACCCTCTGCCCCGCACCAAAACGGCCTTCAAGCTACCATGGCTCATACATGGTAGTAGCGGAATATCCCATCCCCGCCGCACGCCAACCTGGAAAGATGATGTCCTCTGCTCCGTCACCCCAGCGCGTGAACTTAGCAGACAAGACCACACGAGCAAAACAAGACGAGAGCAGTCAAGACCACTTTGCCGTGTCTTCCCCACCCTTTCGTTGGACGTCGCTACAAGCGCCTCGACGTTTCTTCTTGGCCATGGCGGGAATCCCGTCGTCACTACACCAATCCGTGTACTCTGGCCTCGACCAGGACGGTTGCCACGACGAGCGGGCAATGTTATGGTACGCAGAACTAGGCACGGGCCCATAACGCCGCGGTAAATAAGATGTTACCTTTAAGAAGAAGTCAAAACGTAAAGGTTTCCTTGTATTGTTACGGGAAGCGCAAGTGGGCGCTTCCTCTCCCATCACATTCTTCACCGCATCTATCGGCGCCCTGGTCATCCTTCCTGTCCCACCTGTTCTTCCTACCCATCCATCCCTCATTCTTATTGGGACTGCACCCCGCCATCACTTGACCCATCCCTCGCCTCCATCACCTCCTGGGAGCTCTGGTTGTCTCCCCAGCCGACAGTAAACATCCAGGCTGCCCAGGAAGCTCTCTACAAACACGTGCACCGGATCCGCACGGACATTCTGGAGTACTACGTGGATCCGGTGAATTGAACTTTGAAATTAGGACCTGGACTTAGGTCCTGCGGAAACAAAGTTTGTTCTCTCTCTCTTTCTCTAGGGGATCCATCATAGAAGACGACGATTAGTGGATGGCACCGACTGGTTGGCTCGAGCTATAATGGCCGCTTGTAAATAAATCGCACCGCTCTGCGCCACCATCACGTATATACACCGCTTGCGTATTCCACGCTTCCGCATAAGGAGTCGGAGCGAACCTGGCAACGGCTCCTCCAATACACGATCACCCCACCTTACCGACTAGCGAGACAGCTATCCACCGGTCACTGATCAGGCCAAGAAAGGACAGGAAGTCATTTTGAGACATCTGCAGATTATTACACAGCCACCGTCGACATGTCTACATGCCCTCCATCTTACTCTTTATGATGCTCAATGTACTCATTGCCAAGCCCCAGGGACACTGTACCATATTGCCTGGAAAGGTCAACTAAACCCAGATTTCCCCCCTATCCCAAACCCCTCACGCGAGCAGTGGGAGAGTACGCTGGCGAGCTCCTGCCCTGAATCGCAGCTTTTGCTACCAGAAAGGGCTCTAACTTCAACTGTTATGACAGTCTCTCTCTCTCTCTCTCTCTCTCTCTCTCTATCTCTCTCTCTCTCTCTTGTCTCATTTGTCGCCGACACGATGAAGGAACGTCGAAAGCATCTGGAGACACGTCAAAAAATATTATCTACAATTTGAAAACAAGTTTTAGCGGGACACCACCGTCTTTTGAACTTATAGGCCCGCATGTGACAAATTTATATGAAATCCGGTTTTTGCTTAACAAAACACAATTTGCTTCTTTGCTGACAGAATCGATGTTTGAGTGATATTCCAATGTAATATTTCCACAAAAGGTATTTTCCTACCAACTTTTGTCGCCAATTTCACTGAATTCTCCCACAAAACAATCATTCTCTGAAAAAGTGCGAAATGAACTTTTTGATATAATAATATGAAGAAGTGCTTAATCAAAATAAAAAAATGTGACACGGCACACCAACATTTCTAAGAAAACTTTTGGATGCGGCCCGTCAATACTGACAACAATCACAAATTAATTCGCAAAGAATTTCTTCCCTGCAACAACAAAGACAATGGCCGAGTTACAGACTGAATGCGAGTAAAGTAAAGCGAATCGAGAAGGTAGAATGAAGACAAAAACAGTGTTGCTTTCACTAGTTTCTTTTGTTAGTGCTGTTTCTAAGGATTAAAAAAAAAAGGCCTCGAACCAAAAAGAGATACAAAAATATTCCGCATTATTTCCACCCAGAAGTACCAGTTATCCGGGTAAAATTGGGAGCAAATTCCTTCAAATATCTATAATTGTAAAGCTTCATCAACGCAAAAATTCCCACACTGAAGTTATTACGCTAAAAATTTATGATATTGCAAGCCGTTCTTACCGGAGTCGAATTTGGTGACAATTTTGTTTCCGCAGGCTCTGGGAAATCTACCAAAACTTGTGACGGCTTATACAGTAAGCACCTGCTCAAACTACAACTGCATGAACGCGACCCGAACTCGTTACAACAACCAAACCAAAGAGGTTAGTTACGTATGGTATCTCCAAGGCCCGCCAACGCTTCTCAGGTAAGTGTTTTAATTGGTACTAATTTTTTGTGCTGCTCAAAACCCTTGATGACAAAAGGGAAAACAAAATGGTGAACCCTCCACTACAGGCAACTATAGCTGTGCGCAACAGATATGCCGTGCTTTCTGCTCAACTGTGGCTATATGATTGTTATGTCATCTAGGGAAATTTTGCTATAGGTATTCTATTAAAATTACACACTTTTATTGCTAAACTATAGTGACAATGTAGTAGCAGGCATTTTCTACATACTTGCCACACCGTATATGCTAACATGGAAACGCGGACCCGGTGCTTCCGGATCCCTTGAAATAATCAACCACTGAAAGAACGCTTCACAGAAAGGAAAAACTGCAAATACAAGAAAAGGCATGACACAGTGATATGCAAAAATATTGAGAAGTATTTACCATGTCTCGCTTATGCAAGCCACCTGCTTAACAGGCTGGCACTCTCATTGTTTAGCTTGTGAGCAGCAATCTACAGGCTTTTTTTTTTCTTTTCGGATATGTCACAGCGAGATGTGTCACTTCCCATGTGTCTTTTCAATCCTGGTCGGGAGAAAATAAACGGAGAAAAAATATATAGCTTTTGTGTGACGCTGACCTCCCGCTGCACATCGGAAGCCCAGGTGAACGCTTGCGCTGACACCCTGGTATCCAAACGAACAGGATGCCACGGCAACCTTCTTTTCAGACGTCCGGTTCAATAACTAGGGAATAACTAGCCTAAAACCATAATGATGTGGAGGAGTGAAAGATTATTGGCCATCATGGTTTCACTCGCGTTAGTTGTCAGGAATACTTGAAGTTTCCCCGTAACGGTCACTAGCTCTACTTTCTGCAATAGCACATTTTCTGTCAATTTCGCTGCGTCTCTGCCGTTCTGGCCACCCACATGAAGCTTCGTAAGGAGCAGATAGGCCTATAATTACAGAAAGCATGCCAAAGGACCCATTTTAGTCCAAGAAGCCCGACTGGAGTGTCTGATCCGGCTGGACAAGCTGTGCGCGACGAATTTGCCTAACAGCCTTAAAGGGGTAACCACATGCAGCGACGGTGACTAGCAGCGCGAAATACTCCCCTCAATCGGTAAAACATAGTGGGGGCGAAAGGGCAAGACAAAAATAATACACTGCCGTCAATGCCCTTCGTCGTCGCCGCTCGCCGCTTCTGCTCGCTTGGGGGCTGCTTCTTTCTGGCCGGCAAAAAGCCAGTGACGGCGACGGCCCGTCGCCTGCTGCTGTCGCCGCCCCTGGCGTACTGTGTAAAAAATCATTCGCTGGTTTCTGTCGCCCACGCTACCTGCCTGCTTTACTCATTGAGTTACAGGTTTCGAGTCACTTGTACCCGTCGCTCCATCTGGTTACTCCATAAATGTCGTTCTCAAACATCCAGCCGCCACTGTTTGGGTTATCTTGTTTAATGGTAGATTAGCGACACTCAACTTTTGTGTAAAGAATGACCAGAAAGAGCATGAAGAACTTAAAAAATTTCGGCAAAGTTAGTTGTTAAAAATTGATGTCTGCCACAACTTAGTCATTCAGACAGAATTTCCTAAGAGTGCATTTTCTATTCAGAAAATCGGCTACGTTCGACATTAAATTTGGCTCTACACTGGACACGGCTTCGTACACAATTGATGGAGGTGAGCGCCAAATCATTTTTCTCTACTTCATCGCGGACATTACATTCATGTTTTTATTACTTGTGCCCTTAAACTGAACGCCTGGTAAATTAAAATACACACAGTAAGAAACAATTTAATTTCATTTCATTATGCGTTATAGAATCAAGCGAGGTCTCTTACGTGACCTGTGAAGGAAAGACGACGGCAAGATCAGTAAGAAAATCCGTAAGAAAATCGCTAAATACACATTACAGTTGAATCTGAGTGTTCAGCCAAACTGACCATTTCGTCGAATCCACATAGTAAAGTTGGGTACTTTGGATTTGCGGTACAAAAGAAACTATCCACGTTGTACGGCCACCGAATAAACGCAAGTGGTCACGTCTTCCTGTTCTGGGGTGCGCTTCCAAGGTACCGGATATTGAAAGCATCGGTCCTGGGGTGTGCTTCCAATGTACCGGATATTGAAAGCATCGGTACTATGAACGTGCTTGTTTACACATGAAATATACAAGCTCTGGGGTGCCGTTGAAGAAGGCTTAAATTTGAGCGAAACTCGGGCAGGGCGACGCTGTGGGGATAATAAGCTCATGATAATATTTCTAGGCGGGTTAACACGCGTTAAAAATGAGATTCATGCTATTTGCTGATCATAGAGGTGACGTGGTCTGTTCAGGGCAGCACGCTCCAAGGATGCGCTACGAGGGCGTGGCGTCTTTTTCAGTGCGTACCCTCGCTCCACTGTTGCACCAGTTGGTACTGGGGCAAGCAAATCCAAATAATTGATTTTATTGCAATTTTGCTTTATTAATATTTATTTCATAACATATTTTACTTATTTTTATTCCAGCCGTTCATACGAGCTCTGTATTTGAAATTTGTTTCTCATAACAAGCAGTCTCTGCCCTGGGTGGAAGACAATGCGATCACGTAACAGTCTCCGGCTGGCAACAAAAAAGAAAGCGGGTGATGGAAGCGCTCCATACTCAAAATGATTTCTGAGCTGTGCTACGTTATCGGAACCCTCCGTCCGCTTTTCGATATAAAATTTTCTTGTGGCACTGAAGTCTGCTACGTGCTTTTAAGGTGAAAAAATGACGACACATATTAACAACCATTTCTTCGTGGCGTGCAGTACAAGAAACTCCGAACGCGGATTGGGAGGCGGAGGGTGGTTTTCACTCCCGAGAACAATGTAGATGGCGCGGCGACAGGGCACTATTACGCAGCGTTCCCCGCGCGCAGCTGCCTGCGCGCAACGGCAGGCACGCTGGAGGGACGGCTGTGTTGTCTGCGTTAGCGGCGGTTGTTTTTGGCCAGCTCTGGCATGCTTCGCGTGCATTGCGCGATTGCTTCGCACGGTTTTAATAACTTGTTCGACAGCACCTCCTGGATAACCCGGACCTGTCGGAATTGAGTGGTCGTACAGCACATATACGTTAAGGGTTGGTTTGCAAGGCGGGAAAACCAAATATAGAGACCACATACAGACATCTGGCTGCTAGAGAAACGCTACTATTTGCTCACTGCTTGCTACGACTGCGACGCCATTTTCTAAGTTCGTGAGTACCAATGCGGTTGTGTTTTACCAAGTATTACAAAAGCCGAAAGGAGCAACTGGACCTGATAAAAAGCGATTATAAATGTTAAATAAACTTTCCGATTACTCAAGCCCACGCTCTGGCTGCAAAGGGATAGTCGCGCGGTGGAACCTGCCGAAGCTTTGTCCGCCGAACCAGCGAAAATAAAGGCGCTGTCAGGGAAACTCGTCTTCAGTGATCATATTGCCAACACATCAGCTAATTGTCGACTGGGGGTCATCGATGGCGCGACCGCTACCAACGCCTCATCGGAAGCTGCCCTTCGCGTAAAACCGCAACACACACAACACTTGCTCCTCGACGGTCATGAAGTGAAGCCGCCTCTGATTTGTCGCAAACGGGGGTAGCTCACCTCATGGCTCCACAGCGAATGCACAACCCCTTTTAGAGATATAAGAACGCGCTCGAAATTCCTCCTGCGTTTAAACAACCAGCCGGTGTCGAAATATGCCCCTACAGAGACGATGAACAAAACAAACCACGACGAAGCAGCGGCTGCCACGAATGTCACAGTTCAACACGGCGTGCACCACCATCTCGACTTTCCTCTGAGTTCTAATGCTAATCAAGCACATCCGGCCCACTCGTGGGCGTGGCGTAGCGACCGATGCCACACCCACCCTTGGCGTCTACTTTGTCGGTGGCATAGCGACGTAACCACGAAGTCGTCATAGGACGCCGTATGGCAGCAAAACAAACACAGGACCAAACAAAAAAGGCGTTCCCAGGCCACCACCAGCTGATGGCGACACAGTTTGGGGGGGGGGGGGGGGGGGGCAGAGGGTGCTCAGTCCCAACTGTAGTTCACTCTTGTCCGAGCCGATGGGAGTGGCTAAGACGACAAGATTTTTCCACGGCCTCTGTTTTCAGACACCGTGAAAACACAGTCGATGACAACTGACACCACTTTAACGCCTAAAACATGCTCACAATTGCTCAAATTCGCTTTTCTCAACCTCAAATTTGGACGAATACTGATAAGCGCTCGCCGTGCACTTTCAGCCAAGCCGTAAGCAAAAGCCAAATATAACGCTCGGGGGTGCTGTTCTCGAATGCACGAACTCACAGAGAATTCGCCATGTTTTTGGCGTAAGCACAACTTGAGCAATGAGTGACGAAATGCATGATATAGTATGACGGCATTCAGTGTAACTTGACGCTTCACTTTTAATGGTCAGAACCACGGTTGAAAATATCTATCATAAAATGTGTAAAGACACATGGAATGTATTATAAAAAATTACGACGGCAGCTGAGGCTGGCCAGGGAAACACATTTCTTCGTGAAAATTAGCGGCAAGACTAAGGCATTCAGTAACGTTTATCCAAAGGCGAGTGAAATGCGGATGTTGAGCTAAAGAACATCATACAATCTTGTTTCCCGTATCTATTTTATTTCTTTCAATTGCTTTTAGTAACATAGTTGAGCTGTGCGATTCAATGCAAGCTTTGTGGCGTTATCACCTTCCCGGCCGTCACTAACGCCGCCCTATCGTCTGCTGGTCTGTTGCAAGTATATGGCGTGATCCCAGCAAAAGGCGGCTGTGAACATCGGTTGTCTGACACATAAGGGCAGTGAAACGCTACGCCTATTAACGGCGCAGCGTACGTTGCCACCCATTCACTCATTCTTTAAGATCAACCTCAATTAGCGCAGTAATGAACAAAACAGTCAGTTTTCTTTGTTACTGTAGCGAAACCTACACGACGCGACCTCGGGTGCTCTTCGCAGGGTGACCAGTTAAGCTCTTGTAAGCTACAGGTCAAACTACCCCCACTTCCGCGACCCCTCCCCCCGCAGTGAGCAGCGGCCCGATGGTGGGGAGAAGCAGGCAGCAGCGGAGAGATAGGCTTAATCTTGGATGAAACCAGCGCGAACTTTAACAAAGACAAAGGAAGTGTAACGCAAGGATAGCCGCTGGTGTAAAAACTAAAGTTTCATGTCAGAAAGGGTGAATATAAACATTTCAAACGAAACAAAAAATTGCGCATAAGCAAAACAAGTTTACAAAAGTTACGGTTACAAGGCAACTAGACAGACAGTGGCTACAGTCAAAGCCCATGTAGATATGCAATCTATTTGGGATGAAGACACACGCTTGCTTGGATGACACACTTGTATACACTTTCTGCTATGGGGAACGCTTTCATAATTTCGCGGGGCGTTTGTTCATAATGCCTAAATAAAATGTCAGTGGCTGAAAATTTAGTTTACATTCGCAGCACTTAGTACTGTGTGACGAAATAAGGGATAACGGTGGGCCCTTTGATGACAATTCATGCTGTCTCAAACGCACGTTGATAGAACTTGTCTTTCATGTCCTTGTTATTTAAGTTCGCGCTGATTCCGTCCAAGAATATGTGTTTCCAACTAGCCCAGCTTGAAACCCTTCGGCCGAGAGATAGGCGAGGAGGGAACGGATAAGTGCGCGGAACCGGTATCGCCACCTGGCAGAGCGGCCGGCACGGACTAGTGGTCCGATGGCGGGGACAGATAGGCGGCAGGGGACAGATAGGCGGATGAAGGAACGGAGACGTGCGCGGAACCCGTGACGCGACCTGGAGGAGGAAGGCAAGGAGGCCGCTGCCGCAGCATGAAGCTCCCGTCACAAAGAAAGGCCAGGAGGCAACCTGCGGCGGAGAGCCGTTTGCGATGGAGGAAGACGAACATCCTGCGGCGAGGCTTTAACAACGCCGGGAGGAGAAAAAAGATGACGAATAAACACTGTATTCATTTCAAACATGCCTGTGCATCATTGCGAAACCACACATCGGCAATGGGACTAGTCAAGGAAGTGAAGCTTTGGCTATCAGGTAGGGATAACTAAAGCTCCACCACAGAATTTTTTTAGGTGCGGAGCACCTTAGGATCTCACAATGTCCGTCTGTGTTCGTACGCATAGCATTTAGAATCGCGAAAAATCCTACAGGCACCGGCAGGATTCGAGCCTGTCTGGTAGACCAGGCACAGTAAGTATCAGTCGTCTTACCCCCTGGGCTGTGACCGTGAGTTTGCGTCCGACAGTCAAACGGCTTACTCCCTCGCCTGTAACCGTGCGGAGTACATTAGGACTTCCCAATGTCCGTCCGCGTCCATCCGTGCGCACACCATCACCGAGCGAAAATCAGTGCGGAAACTACTTTAAAGGGAACAAGAACACTCCGAAACACTCGAAACTGACACAACACAACCTAGCAATGAGAAAACTCGCACAAACACCGGTGTATTCAGGTTGTGATCAAGTTGTAATACACAGTGACTGCATCGCACAGCGCTAGATGGCGCTACGCGTAAACATGAGACTGCGCCGCGGTGCACCGCGTATGTAAGCGGGTTCAGGAAATCCCACACCCTCTTCCCGCCATTGACGGAAACGAACGTAAGAAGCATCACGCTGCTCCTCAACGTCTAAAGACAACGAGCTTCCGCGAATACGAAAGCGCGGCAAGCGGAGGCGAAACGACTAAAATCGAATGACGGTCGCGGCGCAAATGGAATGTCACTCGGGCCGCAACTTGGATGTCATTTCCAGTCCCCGTAATTCGCATCCTCGCCATCATCCACGAAGGGGAGATGCTGCCATTTGTTCTCTTGAATTCGATCGTGTGAACCGCCAGGTTACTCGAGTGCGGAAAAATGCCATGCATTGGGTTCTTTGTAGTGGAGAGGCTTGTACTGCCCTCTTATGTTGCTGTTACGTCGAGCAAATAATAGCTAGGATTGATAAATAAGTGCCAAATATAAAATCAAAAGGCAAACATTTTTTGAGGCACCGTTATCGCTGACTTAGAAACGGTCGAAACTATTGTTTTTTCGCTAGAAAACTGTTTTAAACCACGCGTCGTTCAACACTGCGCCTCCTCCAAATTGACGGGGAATTCAGGGTGCCGAAGGTCGGGGAAAGTTTTAAAGCGAAACTTTCTACCTCTACCAGCCAAGCGTTCTGTCGGGACCGTTGGCGTCAAAAGAAAACTCCCGCGAAGAAATAAAAGAAACTGCTGGCACCGCTAGGAATCGAACCCGGAACTAATAGAGAAACGGAGCGAGAGCCCATTGTCTTACCAAGGAGACAGACGGTGTTTCTTTCTTTAATGCGCGGAAATTTTAGAAAAAACTCAGACAAGACCCTTACACACAATATAAACCCTAACAGACAGCAAAGGGTAAACACGTCAGTCTAACAAAATTTGCCACCATTTCAAAACTCAGGCAAGCAACCGCTCGCATCCAAAAGAGGCAGCCACTCAGGTGAATCACCCTGCGCCGCGTAAACGCTCCGCACCAGGGGGGGAAAGCGAGCTCCGAGACCGTACAAATCGTGGGCGCTGACATGATACAATTCTCATGGTTGCCAGATCAATTGTAGTCAGCCTTGTAAAAAGTTTTTTCGTAATTATTTAACTAAAACAAAGAACTGAAGCAAAATAGTTACAAATAATTGCCTCGATAATTAAGCTAGCCCTATGAAAACTTTTAGTGTAATTAAGCTCTAATTAGCGAACAAAGAGTAAGTGTGTAGTTGAATTTTGGTTTCAATTTTCTTTAACTTTGCTAGGAAGTGGCGAGGCTTTTGCGCCTGACTTTCGCAGTGTGTGTGTGAAGTCTCCAGCTCAGATCTGCGGGCGTACAAAATGTGCACAACCGGTACAACTCGGATGCACGCGCTGAGCAAGTGCCTCCCCGGGCGCTTACGAGACTGTCATTCGTCTCTTCACGTTGAGCACGCTATCTATTAGATGCAGAGCATCTGATTCACTCGCCTTGTCCCTCCGGCGTCGTCGTCGTTGTCGCCGGCGTTGTCCACCCCTCCCCCATTCTCCTCGCCGCGCCAGCTGCACTCTCCGCCGCTCACCCCCTCTCCTCTCCGATAGCGAACACTCTCTCGCGAGGGTAAGGTGGGTAGAATTCTAGCCACCTCATTCTAGCCACCTTAGAGAGGGGCATTGGATTGGATTCGATTGGATTGGATTAGACTGGATTGGATTGGCTTGGCTTGGCTTGGATTGGATTGGATTTGGATTTGGATTGGATTGGATTAAAGTGGATTGTGTTCGATTGTGTTGCGTCATAGCCGCTGCAGACGCGCTGGGGCCGGCACATGTGCAGTACTCTCTCTTCCGCTGTTTCCTCTCCTTCGGGCCCGCTGCGCATATAACCGGTGTGCCGTTCTCCAGCGAAGCAACATCCACGCTTGGCTCAAACACGTAGAGTCCACGCCGCTTTACAAGTACGCCAAAGTCGTCATCGACTGGGACCGGCTTACGCAGTCCCCTCAACGTTATGCGCGCTATAAAACGCGGTCCCTTCGCCGCTCCGCCTATGCGTCGCATCTACACAGGGGTTCCCGCGAGGGGAGGTGGGAGTTTTTGCCCCTGAACTGACGCCGGAACACCGATTCCGATCTGACCTTGACTACCGCAAGTTCACTACAGGCTACGGAGTGGCAGGCACCCATCGTTCCCGTTGGAAGAAAAATAAAAGGAGCTTTTAAATGCATAGCATTTTAGTAACTCACAATGTCACGCGGCGTTGGCGTGCCTTGTCGTAGTCCGCAGGCGCGCCTTGTCGTAGTCCGCAGCCAGGCCACTACACTATAAAAGAAATAACAGTTTCCGGCGCCCGGTTTTGAACCCATGACGCCGCGGACGGAACTCAAGGTGCCCGGCGCACTACCGACTGAGCCACGAAACCTTCTTTTTCTTTAATGCCGGTCTTCGACACAACACAGAAACACAAAACAAACTTATTCACATGAGCAACTCGAGCGACAAGCCACCAACCTATATGAAGGCTGATGTCTCTCTAAAATTCCCTAAGCATAGTCAAGGGTTCTATCCTTGACAGCCACTCAGGAGTGTATGCCTTGCGCTTCTGGACTTCTACGTACTGGGATATAGACTCACGAAAACATTGCCGCGTAGGTCGGGCGTCCACATCACCGTGGAGCCAGGCCATGCGCGAGCGCCATATGCTATGCAAGGCCACCAACATAACGAGGTCCAAGGGCGCCCCCTCCTCGTTTTCGACCGCTAGATAGCGTATGCCATGGGGGCTCAGCGGGAAATCTTTATGAAGGGTCCTCTGGAGGACATCCCACAAAAATACCGCAGCCCAACAATGCAGAAAAACGTGCTCTATCGTTTCTGGTTGTTTACAAATTGAACACTGAGTTCCCCATGGCACAGATATCCCTCTATCCTGCATCCATGTTCCAACAGACAAGGTGCCTGTGTGTAATTTGAAGAAAAAGGTTTTCACACCAGAGTGAACCTCCATTCTTTTGACGCGCTTTAGCACATTTTGGCCTGGCCCAGCACGGTAATTATACCTATACATAGGGACGGGGAAAACAACATCGCAAATGTCCTTATACTGTTTTTTGCGTGTCACAGAGGACAGGTACTCTCCAGAAAAACGCGCGAATAGAAAACGGGCCGTCATAACTATACGACACAGATTTCGTTGCACCGAACGCGCCTTATATCCTTCACTCATTTCTGGTTTGTTTCGAAAGCGCCACAAGTTGTCCCGCGCCTCCGAAAGATGGCGACACGGGTCCCGCGATCGAGAGATACGACTTGCCGGCGCAGCCCCTCGGAAATGCTGTGCATTTGATCGTGCCCCTCGCGAGGGGGATGTCTTTCTTTTTTGGTGTCTGCGCGCTGATTAAGTGTTTTTGTTTTCGTAGTAGTTAGCGATGAATAGTCCAGTTATTGTGTTTATCACCTGCCTTCAATGGGGTTTTATTTTTCCTTCATTTCATGTCTACTTCCTTCACCGTCCTTAAGCAAGACATTTGCATACACCTGTGCGTGTTGTCGAATTTTCGGAGGATATGGGTTCTGCTAAGACGAACTTCTGATAAGACGAACAAACGATCGTGGTCCTTTCGAGTTCGTCTTAACGGGAGTTCACTGTATAGAATTATCATTTTGCGAGCAGCGAAGTATCTTCCCGCTGAACGTCAATCTTTGTTTGGCGATCTCAATGTGGGTATGTGCTGAGTCATAGTAACCGAAAGAAGAAAATACGCAAAAAAGAAGTGGGAAGGTGATTATAACAACAATAATAATAATAATAATAATAATCAATCAATCAATCAACCTTTATTTTTGGTGCCCAGGAACAACCCTAGGGTCTTGGTACTGGTACACCATATACAAGCATTCATAAAAACAAACTAAAATCAAGACAACACAACACAGAAAACCATATATATGAAAGAAACAATAAGGTAAAAATAGTTACAGAGATCCCAGAAAGCAAAACAGCAAAAAAAAAGGGAAGCCTAGTGTTAGAAGCCATGACACCCGGCCAGCAAAACGTTGAAGGCACGTGAAAAATTGAAAATACACAAGCAAATACTCAATGCACATGACGGAGATAGATTATACACATAAAACAAAGGTTTTGTAACAAAATGTTAGGAAGTTTCAAAATGGAAAAACGAAGTTCAGCGTTACAAGCACTGACACTTAAACCGACAGAAATTCAAGCAACACAAAATCAGGAAAAAAATAATAATAATAATGATAATAATAATAAGAAGAAGAAGAAGATGGTGATAATATTAAAAGGACACGTGCGCCTTTCGCAATTGGGTACTCATGGCTTCGCAATCACTAAGTCAAAAGGAGTGCTTGGGTGTCCTCGTATCCTCTTAAAGGAGCCATGAAGACAAAACACAAGTTGGGTTTATTATAATCGTTCGGTTCCAGTTGTTTTATTCATTGAACTTCTTACAGCTCTTCGTGCTTCTTACTTTCGCGCAATTGTTCCTGAAGGTAGAACGAAAAAAATGGGTAATGAAATGCGGTTTCTTTTTTATTTATTCATATTAAGTCAATAAGTCAATGTTCTCTCGTCGCGCGCTATGAGCTGCAAATTACTGCCCATTCAGTCCCACAAGCTTTCCCTTTGAAGTGGTGGAAAGCAGCTAGAACTTGACGAATACAGACAGAAAAATAAAAACAGGACACGCCGCTGACTGTATTTCGCATACTCCCTTGGCATGCATTCTGCCACTCCGTTGCCCTGCGATCGACCGCGCAGTTTCGTACCTGTGCTCCAAAGGGCCGCGATTCACCGGCAATATCAGCGTTGGCCGATGCGATAACGTTTTTTTTGGTGTCCATAAATGTTTTACATTCAGCTAAAGCCACAGTTCACTTCAGTTCGTTTGAAAAGCGTTGAGCGACTTGCAAAATGTCACAGAATGTCAAATAAATCGGCCCAGCGCAAAAATGCACGGAGATCATGACGGAGATTCATTTATCTGCGCGGCCCAGTACGGATCAGCTGATTCCTTGGCGTCCTCGCGCATGCGACCAGTCGCATTCGAGCTTGCGCGCAAGTCTTGTGTGAGCGTTGTCAAATAGTCTCAGCACATACAAGTCACACGCTAAACCGAAAACACGTCGGTTACCTTCCCACAGGAGATTAACTACGCAATGCTGTCGACGGCACCTGACAAAATCCGCCTGGCCAGCGGTCCGCAATGTTACAATTTATCCCGGCATGCTTCGCTAGCCGGACGCGGAAACGCCACAGTAGCACGTTGCCAGATTACAACCCATCATTTTCGCCGTTCTTAGTAAGCAAAAGCCCAGCTGGGAACCTTCAAATCGTTGTATCATGTCTGCCACTGTGTGTCGTACGGTTCCAATGCATTGGCTCAGCGGTGCGCTTTCCTTCTAGAGTCAGTATATTATCTCCATGCTCCGCACCAACGCCGCATGTTCCGGAAAAATGCACTTCGTTGACCTAGGGGGTTCCCCATGTCGATCAGTCATGCGGACCTTCCAGAAGGTAAACAATCCTAGGACAACATAAACGTCATAGGGCACCCAGTTAACGTCTTCGAATGGCAAGAAGCGAATGGTTTACGGGGTGATGTCAATATCCTTTCTTAGTGTCCGCTGCAGAACGCCCACGAAGAACACCGCGTGACGCCGCAGCGCAAAAGAATGGTCAATAGTTTCTGGTTGATTGCACAAGCGGCAAATGTCTGACCATGGGATTGACATTTCTTTTTCGCGCAGCCATGTTTAAAATAAAAGCTTTGCGAATGGAGCTTAAAGAAAAACGTTTTGGCATTTGGCGGCACGCACATACGCTTGACACGGTCTAAAACAATATTCTTTCGGTCCCGCAACTATGACTGGCCATAAAGAGGCACAAAGAACGGATTATGAAATAAAGTGTTCGCCACAGCCCTTCTTTTAAGACTGCACAGGTACTCCTGAAAAAATCGCGGATAAAGAAAATGAAAATATCCAAAACTTCCTGTTTAAAACCTCGTGGCGGCTTCTTTACTCACCTGTAGAAAAAAGGAGCAAGGGTAAATGGTATCTTATGCACTCTTGAAGTATACTGAGTAAACGTGAATGATCTACCAACTTGTAGAAGAAAAAACCAAGACACAAGCTGGTACACAAACAAATGCATTAACCCATCACCAGTCCCTAAAGAAAGAAAAAATTATCCCTGAGCATTTGCCCCCATTTAGAGCCCCACACGGAGGTAGCAAATACCCTGTGTAGAATCTGGACTTTCGGCCATGCACAGTGCAGTACCTGAAGCACATAAACAAGCTTTGCTACCAAGAAGACATTGCAAAGTGGCGCACGGGCAGATACAAAAAGTTGTAGCGCCATCCATGCCTTCGAGGCGCGCTTGACATGCGTGAGTGCTGAAAACCTGTGTGACGCTGTTCGTTATTTGGGGCAAAGGCACGCCAAAGCATTTAAGCGGCGTTTTGTCCTCAACTAGGGTAATACCCGCCAATCTGGACGGTTTGGTTCCCCACTGGCCAAACAAAAGCTCTTAGTTTTCTCCATATTCCTGGTCCCCCAGGCAAGTCACAGAACTCCTTAGTCAATATAAGGGTTTCGTGAACCATACGCTGGTCAGCACTAAAATAGGCGATGTCATCAGCATACGCAAGAACTTACTCTCCACATGATGCATACGAAAAACCACGTGCCCTTTGATTCTGTTGTATGCTAAGGCAAAGAGGTTCTATGTACAGTGCAAACAATAGAGGCGATAGTAGACAGCCATGCCTAACGGACGACCTCATCTGAACTGGCTTCCAGAGAACACGATTGGCGACAAGTTGTGTAGTACAATTCTTGTAGCTAAGCTGAATGCCTTGATACAGCACATCACCTGCATTAGCCTCCAAAAGTGAGAATAAAAAATCGTGAGACACACGATGAAATGTTTTTGCAAGTCCAATCTGGACAAGGGCCACCTGTTCAACCGAATCAGACACGCTTTCCATTACAGAACGAACAATATGTATATTCGTTTGAATACTTCTGTTCCGAATACCCTTGCACCATAAAAACCCAAGCATCATCATCATCATGTTTCGAATACCACATGTTTGGTGAGACCCAACTAAACTAGTACATCTTCAAGACGGTTAGCAAACCGTTTGCAAATATTTCATAGTCGACATTGCAGAGGGAGATTGGCCGATAGCCCTCTACACATCTCAGCTGCTGTTCATCCGCAGTTTTGGGTATTAACGCTTTGTGCCCTAAGTAAAAGGTTGATTGATTGATTGATTGATTGATTGATTGATTGATTGATTGATTGATTGGTTGATTGATTGATTGATTGATTGATCGATCGTAGGGTTTTACGCGCCGACGCAACGCAGGCGATCAGGTGCGCCGTAGTGGAGGGCTCCGGAATAATTTTGACCCCCTGGGGATCTTTAACGTGCGCCAAAATCTCGTACACACGAGCGTTTTACCTTTTCAAGTAAAAGGTTGGAGGCAAAACACCGCGATCGTATACGGCAACAATATGTCCAAGAGGATTGGAGGAAGGATATCAGAAAACTTCGAATAAGGTTCCATGATCAGATCATCTTGTCAAGGGGTTTTGTTGGTCTTAAGCGTAGAGATGGCAATCCTAACCTCTTCCGCTGTAATAGGGCCGGAAGCCCTAGCACACTGATCATTCGCAAGCCTCGGAAGTATGCCAATGAGAGGATGAAAGCCAAGCTCTTGACCCACGACATTGGACCCACGAAATAACCTGCAGCAATGAGCATGAAATGCGACGGCTTCGGTATACCTAGTACCATTATAATGAATCTCAATTATCTCCCTTGAAAGAGCCGATTGCCGCTCATCACCTAGTGATCGGCGAGTGGGATAACTGTCAAAAACCCTTCGTGTTCTGGACCGAAAGAAACCACCGGGATATTTTAAAGTAAACCTTTCTAGCTCTACCAGCCAACGGTTCTTTCGTAGCGTACGGGACAGCGAACTCCCAACGCGGCGCAGGCGGCGGCGGCGAAGGGGGGGAGGGGGGATTTCATTCACGGAGCGCACTGTAGATGGCGCGGCGTTCCCCGTGCCTCCAAGCGTGCTCGGCCCGGCGGGCGCGACGACGGAACGCATTCCGTCGACTTTGCCGAAGGCTTCAGCGCCAGTTGTTTTGGGCCTTTTTTGGAGCAGCTTCGCTACCATTGCACGCTTCCTTCGCACAGCTCGATTAATAAGCCTTTTGACAGCCTGTCCTGGGTAACACGGACCCGACGGAATTAAGTGGCCTTCTGGCAAAGGTACGTTAAGGATTGGTTTGCAGGGCGGGGAAGCAAAATGTAGAAACAATGTACCGACATTTGGCCGATAGGGAAAGACTTCCTTTTGCGCACTGCTTGCCATGAATGGGTCTCCGTTTCCTAAATTGGTGAAAACCAATTCGGTTCTGTTTTAAGAGGTATTACAACAGGCGAAAGGAGCAACTGGTTCTGATAAATAACGATTATAAAAGTTCCCTCAGCCTTCTCGGAAATTTCAAACTTCCTAAACTGACTAGTTTCAATCGGTATAAATGGGAATCTCTAAGCTCACATGCCGAAATGTTTCGGTGTGTGCGCTATGTCGCGCTGTGGTGTAGATCGAAGCTAGCACATCAAGATGGCTAGGTTCCGCTGACTGACCCTTCGAAAGACGCTCCTTAACGTTTTCTCTCACCTCCGAATCACCGACTCGCTACAGCGGTGGCGTCGTTTGCCGCTCTAGCCCGGCCGTGGCCGACGCTCCCCCTCGCGTGCAGAAGGACCGTGGTTCGAATCCCGGTGCCGAACCATTCCCACCAGATTTTTAAAAATCCGCCTGTTGACGGAATTGGAGAATGAGGCTTGGAGTGCGGCCTGACCCCGGCGACCATTGCCGGTAACGCCATCCCTCACCTGAGCAGGATTGGTTACCCTGGTGTAGTAATTGCCACAACCTCGCATGAATACGCCAATTAACCCACAGCCCTCAGTCCCCAGGGAAAAACGTAGGGCGCACATTATAGTAGGAAATTCCAGACACTTCTGCAGAAATGTAAATTCGATGCAGGCGTGCATTACAGGTACACTGAAAGTGAGTGAAGTGCACTGAAATCCCTTTCCTCCCTTCAACATCAAGATTATGCTCGTGCAGTAGATCAGCCAGTGTGGCTGCGCTACGGTAATATTGCACGCTAAGCCTAGAACGATCCTGCACACTACATACAGAATTCAAATTCCCCATGAGAGGGTATTTTCCTTACGTGCGTAGAAAATCCATAAGCGACAGAAAAAACGACGTGCGCTCACGAGAGTTCACGGGTGCGTAGAGGCAAATAACACACAACTCAACACCTGTAATAAGAGGTCCACAACAAGTAAAACGCCTTGAAATATCGGTGCAACACGAGACATAGGAAAACCCTATGCCCGTGTTGATGAAGACGAAGTATCCCCAGACAAACCTGCGGGGTTGCTAACTCAAACACTATACTGCTCTAAAAAAGGCTCTAATGCAACCGATATGTCGTCATCTCCGCAGAGCTTTGTCTCCTGAATGGCCGAAATGCTTACGTCCATCCGTTTCGGTAGGCACAAAAGCTGGTACTGTCGTCTCCTGTTCCTGAGGCCTCTCCTATTATGTGAGGCAGCATGTAGGGGTCTTACACTTCCCGTTCTGTCGGAGCATCTTACGCGCCCTTGTCACCTTAAGATAAACGACCCTTTAGAATCACGGTCTTAAAAATAATGTCCAGAAACTAGAGTAATGCTCAATAGCCTAGGGAGAGCACAGCGGTTTGAGGTAGGTGGCGAGGCAATGGGAAAGGTAAGCGAATATATCTACTTATCCCAATCAGTGGCCCTGAATCCCAACCATGAGACAGAGATAATTAGAAGGATAAGAATGGAGTGGACTGCAATCGGCAGGCATTCTCAGAGAATGAATGGCCGCCTACCATTGTCCCTGAAGAAGAAAGGGTATGACAGCTGCATGTTGCCAGTACCTACCTAGTAGGCAAAAACTTGGAGGTTCACTCAAAGCGTTTAACTTAAATTGAGGACGACTCAGCCAGCAATGAAAGGAAAAAACTACACTATCTTCACGGAGGGGAACCCTGCGTAGTATGCAAAGCAGCCATGGGGTCGACTGAATTTTCCATTAGTTTTCAGCTCGTCGTTTTTGTTGACGTTCAGCTTCGCGTACCTTCGTTGTATCAGTAGCTTCTTGACGTAGTTTGACTGAGTGAAGGGCATAAGGCGCTTTCGTAGCACATGCTCCCGTCGCGGTTTGTAGCGCAGTGGGAAGAGCGCCACGTGCCTCTTGTTGCGGCCACAGAGTCGTGGGATCGAAACTGGGCGCCGCCTATTTCTTTTTAAAGTGGACTGCGCTGACGTCAGCCCTAACGCTGACGGGGCTGAAGAGACCCGCATGCGCAGTAGAGTGCGGACGGCGGACAAGGACAACGAGGGAGGGAGGGACACAGCCCCGAGCATACGATGCTTCGCTTGTAAAATGATAGGTGTAACATTAAGGGACAAGAAGAGAGCGGAGTGGGTCAGGGAAAAAACGTGTGTTCAAGACATATTTGTGGAAATTAGCAAGAAGAAATAGGTGTGGGCAGGGCATGTAATCCGAGCGCACGATAACCGTTGGTGATTAAGCGTAACAGACTGGATTCCTAGAGCATGGTAGTAGGCTGCGGAAAGTAAGATGGTCAGATGAGATTCAGGGGTTTTTGGCCATACATTGGTCGCGGTTAGGAAAGGGCTGGGATAATTGGAGAGCTATGGGAGAGGAATTCGCTCAGAAGGGGCGGTTGACGGCCTGCTTCTGCTGCTGCTGCTGCTGATGATGATGATGAAGGTCATGATGATTTTGATGATGAGGAGGATGAGGTATTCCATTATTTTTTCTTTTACAGATATGTGCCATACTTACCAAGTATCCTACGAATACAGTGACTACAAAAGCTGCATCGTCCTTGGATTCACCTACTATCTAGACAAAGGTACGCAATAGCATTCCAGTTGATTACACTACGCGAAATCATTCAGAACCACGTGCTAGACAGGTCCGAATAGCGAGACAGTTGCGAATTTTTTGATGTGTGAAAGCACCGCAAAACTTCCCTAGTAATGTAGTGCGCACCTGCTGACGATGCTTAGTTAAGGGTAAATTAGTCTTCTATGCTGTGGAAAGCAACCCTTCCTGAAAATAAAGGATTTTGAAGTTGATCTTGTTTTTCGAAAGCTTCTTCGGTGTCGACATGAATTAAATATACTATTCTTACGGAAGGCAAATACCACCAACAGCCATGCGGATACGAACTTTTTTCAACACTACAAGACCTGCCTAACTAAAATCGGTGGTTATGTCCTTTGCAGCAGATCATTCCTTTGGCAGTGTGCGGGAGTGAAATTATGTTGCCAGAATTCTTTAGGTTTTATTACAGTGAAACCTCGTTAAATCCAACTGTAACAGTGCGCCGTCTGAGTTCAAAACGGTTAAAGTGAAGGATAACAAAAGCAAGCTTCGATGGGGAAGCAACAATGCATTTTAACGAGTGTTACGATCGGCGTTCGGTGTTGCCAAGATCGCCCTCAATATTATCGAATTCGGCCGCCGAAGCCTTTCGTCGTCCAGTTTCCCCCTCATCGACGGGAAGCGACCAGGCTTTAGGAACAAAGACGCGGCTGGGACTACCGCTGCTGGTGCACACAAGCCGCTTTCGGCGAATTCAAGGTTACCCAAGGGCCACCCTCAAGGGCAGCCACAAGTACGAAGAGCGTCGAACGGAGGTGGTGACAAAGGAGTCGCTTGGCGCCACCCGTTTGGTGGCAGGCTAAATGTTCCTGTCTTCTTCGGCGACAAGACACGCATCGGTAGAACCCTTTGTGGCGTGTCTTATGGGCGCCCGACGCCGGATTACCGACAGGGCCCGAGTGTCCTCCTGCCTCTTGAACTTCGAGTGGTTCTAAGGGCTTTGACCCTAGCAAGATTGCACCACCGAAGTTATCCTGGCGCTGACGTTTGCGAGAGGAAAGGTGCCCTTTCTCGGTGACTGTGTGGGCGTCAAATTTAGTGCCACGGATTTTCGTGATCGGTGCGCCTCTGAAAACAGCGGGAGAAAGTGTGAAAGGGGACGGACCCAACTTGGTGTTTTATTCTCGTGCGCGAAGTAGCGCAGAACCCCGTTCACTCAGTCAAATGCCATGTAAATTTCTGTACATAACGCTGCTTTTTCGCCATAATCGGCACCAATGTTTTTCCCAACTCAGGACCAACAGGCGCCATCACCGGCCACGCTACCAGATCCGCAACACCAGTTAAGGCGTAATTAAGTCCGTGAATGCAGCCAGCGTTTTGTCCCTAAAGGCAACAGTCAGTACTGTTTGCTATAACAAACGAATGCATCGGAAAGCCTCATGTACGCATTTTCAAAACGGGAGACGAGTCAGGCAGCATTGCATCCGACCATCACATGTGAGCGCACGGTAGCACTATGCTTCGCCCGTGTCCTCCTGTTGTCACTAGCAGCGACAGGTACTACTCTCTGATGAGAGATGTGATGCCGTCATCTGTCCGCGCACATCAGAGACCACTGTAATCGCGTTGCCATCGAAGTACCTCACAAATAATATGTCTTCGGATCATCCGCCACGTTGGATTTAGACGGTTTTTACACTGCTTTTCTTCCTCCGTTATATGCAGCCTCGGGGTTAGGCAACGGACACGTTTCTCCGTCTGTGTGCCGGGCGCAAAAGCATCCCTTAGTGGCATGTAGTTTGAATTATCCGTTCCGGAACCCAATTGAGTTTGAGGCTTCTTTATTGAGGCTTCTTTATCCATAGACTTCGGTGAAGACTTGACCTGAGATATCGTGGGATTCCTATTACCCGTAAATTCAAATTATTTAAATTAAAACTACGAGCTTTCACTGTGCATGTAAGATTCGATGGAATTTCCCCGGACTTTGACATATCCACTTCAAAAACAGATGAAAGGACGTGTAATGCGCTCGAGAAAATAATGTGCCACACTTCTTTCGTTTCAGTTTGCTTCCTTTTGGTGGAAGAATCTGTGCTCAACAACATTCCCAAAAGTTGCATTGATGGGTTTAACAAAGCGTGCGACGCCAAAAATGCCACCTCCAGCCTGAACTCGTGCTAACGCTTGTCTTGAAGATGACCTTCTTATGCCCCGACTTGAACATCAGTCTTAACTTTCAAACGTACAATAATGATGCGATTTCTTGTTCGGGACACTTCAGTATTCCTTGTATTGTTATCAGCTCCAAAACTCAATAAACTTTTGTTTTAACAAGACGGTGTACCAAGGTAAGAAATTGCTCCTGCTTATGCTCTATCCCATGATTGGACCATCTGGAGTTTAAAAAATTACCTATGTCATCTCATTGTTAATCATTGGAGATCAGGAGCATGAATGGGCAGCACTACTGTTATGGGCAATCTGATGAAAAAATTTAAATATGGTTTTCAAAATAAAAGATAAGGGTGTATTGAAGTTGAAACACGCACTTGAGCATACAAGTTTGGATTTAATTTTCGTGTGAAGAAATTTAAGAATAAGCAGGTCATCGCACATGACACAACGAAGGGCCTGCGAGTTTCCAATGTGCTCCTCGACACGCTACATAATTTTTACCACATGTTGGTCATGAATACAGGAAAGTATTACCTTCTTTAATAAAAACAGCCAAATAAATGTACCGAGGAGGGTACGAGTTCTTTATTCAGAAAGCGCTGCATATCATGGAAGGCATGTTTAAAGAAATCACATCAAATATCGAGAGCTTTATACAAATAGCTTTACGCAATGCATAATTTATTCACCAATTCGTCTGCTGGATATGCGACTGAACAGAAGTATTCAATACCTGCTTTCACTGATGATGCGAAACATGCAAATGAAATCATTGCAAGTACTCATGAGCAGTATTATTAAACATTAATTCGAAATTAATAACGTTTGTTAGGGCGGCAAAGACGTCTGATACAGCACAACAAAGCACTGTGTACCATGGCAACGACCGTTGCTGATTTTTGCGCTTCTTGTTGAGAGTATAACGATATCTCGAGGGGTAGTCGGCTATGTAGACGCAATAATTTGCAGTATTTTATATGTGTGCACTTCTGTTCTTTTATTTCAGTTTTGTTTTCAAACCCCGCACTATGAGAAACGGCTGAAGCAAAGCATGCGATCCTTTATCTGAAATTTAGTAGCTAACAAAAAGCCCCACCACGTTACGTTAGAATGAGACGCCGGCGTCTATTCACGACTTTCAACGCAAGCAGCGCTTTAATAACTCTAATAAATAGGGCGAATGACTGGCCGCTGTCAAACTATTCGTATAGTTGAAGGAATTCATTTCTGATTTTTGTTTGTGATTGTTTTCCGTGTTTTCAACATGATGCATGCTGCACTCTTCACTCCGCGTGCTGGTACCTTCAGTGCATATAATCGTTTTCACGAGCAGTATAAGGTAAGTTTATTGCGGACCACGACGCGGGTTCGGTTTCCGGCCGCGGCGGCCGCTTTTCCGATGGAGGCGACAAGCAAAAACGCCGTGTGTACGAGATTTGTGCCTACGTTGAAGATCCGAGGGGGTGAAAGCCCTCCACTACGGCGCGCCACATCACCTTTGTGGCGTCGGCGCATTATATCCTACAATAAATTAAGTTCACTGTGGGCTTGAATCACATAGCCCGGCATACGTAAACAACGGGATCTATGAACTGAGCGGCCGTGGCAGGGAACGGCAGTTTTTTGGCTCTACAGGCCTTATTGAGCAAAGGAAGCACGAAAACTACGATCTGTCTGTCCATCTGTCTGTCTGTCTGTCACTTGATTTAACCTTCCGATGGTAATAAACAGGGAAGAGAATTTTTCAGCACGTATCGGAGTAAAATACTGTTTCGATCTGCAAAACTGTTTGCCTGGTACATACGTATCGAAATTATTAACTTCAAACACAGCATGACAAATATTTGAGTAAAATCTAATCCCGTAACTAAAACGTCATAAAGTTCTTTGAGTCATAAAGGAGTAAGATTGGGCCTTTAGAGCGACGCATTTAAGCGCCTGCTTCATCGGTTTCGCTTCGTCGTCAGCGTGGTTTTAACCGAGCGAAGGAAGAGGTCACCAAAGATTGACGGGATACAGCCAGCAGAAAAACGGAAGAGGAAGGTATTGCGAAAGTGTGAGGGGGAGGACGGTATGCCGATGTCACGCGAGACAACCGCGGCGGCGGGACCTCGCTGCAAGAGAACACAAGAGCAGCGCCCCGTCGTGCATTCGATGACGACGGGAACATTTACTGACGTGCAACAGCTATGCGCTGTCGCAGTGAATGCTGCGGTTTGCTTAGATCTCAAAGTTTGCATTCGGGAGCCCTGTACTTGCCACGCAAATTTTGTTATGCCCATTCAATTCTCCGGAATCTCAAGTTTGCTTTCGTGCTTAAAAACTAAAGCCTAGCAAACATCATTTACTTGCTTACTGCTAATTCGCGTTTGCGTCTTTTTCTTTGCTTCAGTTTTATTCCGTGCACGGGTCACTCCGACGGTAACAAGTTATACGGCATACGGATCAGATTTCGTTCGCGAGTTTTGTATCTACGTTCCGACAAGGGCACCCGTGACAGCGCAGGCATCAGACTTACTCTTGTTAGATTCAGTAGGGGTACTGAGTTAGCATTGATGTTACCGCGGCTGACTACTGCTTTGCTATTTAAGTTGAAATCCCCTACGACTTCTATTTTCTCTTTATCGTGGTGACCGTTTTGGTACCGTTGTAGAATAAAAGCGGGCCAAAAGCACATATTAGGGGCGAAGCCCCTCAGGGGCTCCAGCTTTCGGTACCGCATAAGGTCATGGTACTATGAGGTCATGGTACTATGCAGTCATGAAGTCATGCTGCTATTCTCATGTTGTCATGGTACTAAAACACCGGCACACCCGTTGTTTAACGCCCTGCGATACAACGTAACGCGAACTAAAATGTTTAATGCATCAAACCGATTTAAAATGAACTAACGTGGTTTAAAGTTTGGTCTAACGCTCCCTGCCCGGTTCAGCGATCGTCAGGCACAAGCGGACGCTGTTTGCAGACGGGCTATAATTCATGCTACACTCAAGTACCCGCCGGTTTTCGACGCTAGGCAAGATGGGTGTTGTCGGTCGAAACAAGAAAAGGCGTACTTAGCTGGTGCCCGGTCCTAGTTGATTACCCAGGGCGAGTCTCCTGGACGGTAATTGCACTATGCTCGCGTTGACCACGGCCACTACCCAAAACTAGGGAAGAAGGCCCCGGGCCACCACCCAAAACTAGGGCAGATAGGGATTGCGAATTGCCTAAATCCGGTTCAATGCAAGAGATGGCGCCACCGCCTCAGCAAGCGCGTGATTCGTCACTTCACCGGCGCTTCTCCGACATCATATCACCGCGCACCGAGTGGCAAGAGAGAGACATGCGATATTTTAATACACGGATAAACTGCTTGCCTCGACCTTCCCTAGATTTCAAGTTAGCGGAGATCGCCCGGGATTATTTAACATCTCAGGCTCACCGCAGCCAACTTTTTTCTCCTCTTTTCTCAGTTTATCAGTAGAGGGAATATTCACTTTTCTACCAGCAGGCAGCTTTAGCTAAAAAAACCGCAATTATTCAGATAGTATTTGTAATACTTTGGTCTATATATGCTACATATATTTTTGTTCAGGCAACCAATTTATAAACACTATTATAAACAGTAACTTACGCGAGAAGGAGTAGCCGGCGCGTCTATAAAGCGTCACCCTCTCCTATTTTTTCCCCTGGTATTAAAGAAGAAGAAGAACACTCACTGTAAGCATATGTGGAGTACTCGCTCAATATACATGGGAAATTACACATAGAGGAAGAAGGGTCTAAAGTATGTCATTAAAAAATTTATGATTATCTGCCATTTCAGAGAATATTGGATGTATTTGTTTGCATAATGTAACATGACGGCAGGACAGAAATGACAAGAACAATGGTTGGGGATAATGAGCGATCTATTTGCATTGTGTACAAGCCAGCTATGACAGCGCCCACTCAAGGTACCCGGCAGCCACTTCGTCATCGGCGTCTCTCCTGAGTCATGGAATTCTGGGGCATTTTCCCCCTATGAGACTCGTGACATCAATCCCAGGTCGATGGCGACCGTCCGTGTCGAAGCCTCGGCCAAGTGAGGATTCTGATACGGATGGGCAATGCAATGAGAATACACAATGAAGAATCGCTTGCGGCCACGAAGGACGATAATGCAATTAGTGATGCCTGGCCACGCAAAAGCAACGTCTGCGGCCGCGATGGACAGTCACAGGTTGTTGGAGCCACGCCGGACGAAAGGGCTGGCGAAACGGCTGTATTCCACTTTTGCGGGCGCAGCTCGTCTCAGCTAGTATTCATTGGTGGCTCTCGTGCTGGGGTCCCGGAAGTGAGATGTGCACGACATCTGGTCGCGGCTGGCGGCGTCTGCCTGGTACTGCTCACGTATCTTCGAAGCCAGCGACAATGCCTAAGCGACTTGAAGGTGGGGCCAGGATGGGGGTGAACCCGCACACTCCACCTCAAATGCTACGTGGCGGTTGGACAGAAGGGACAAAGCCATAGTAGAGGATGATGAACCGTCTGTACAATGTACGCAGATTATGTACCGTGCAGCCGTGAGAGCGTCGATGCAAGGTACCACGCACCGTATTTCTAAACGCTTCACTGTACAGAGCACCCACGGGACATGTCCGTTAGCGCGATTCAGAACGGGTATTAATTAAATGTCGTCATTGGCTGCGTCTCAAACTAAAGCGACCTAAAACATACCAAATCACTATTATTATGAAAAACACCACGTAGGTTTTCGTTTGGAAAAGAAATTAAATTTAGAAAAATAACAGGTAACCAAAAAAAAAAAAACAACTCAGAGAGACCTGCTGGGGCTCGATTCCAAGCCACCAGCGCCGGTACGCAGAACTTCACATTGAGGCTGTCGGCACAATGTTTTTTTCTTTACTGCATGGAAAACTGCACTTAGTACATATGAGTCATCCAAGAAGATGCACATCACTGCAGCTAAAATAAGCCGTCCGTCAGAACTCCGGCGAGCAGGCGCACGCGTCCAACAGATGTACCCATTCTAGTGGGTCATTTTGCGCCGCATAGATGCTCCGCGCCAACGCAGCTTGCTCCAAAAAAATGGACTTCGTAGGGCGATGGGGTTCCGCGTGCCTGTCCGTCATGCGGCACTTCCACAAGCTATACAATCCCATCACAACAAATATATCATAGGGCACTCCAGTAACATCTCGAAAAGTCAAGAACCGAATGTGTAAAGGGTAAGGTCCATGTCCTTTTTAAGAGTTTGTTGCAACACATCCCAGAAAAACACCGCATCCCGGCACCAAACAAACAATGATCAATGGTACAATGAGGTTGATGCGAGGCGAGGGAGGGAATATTTTTGTCATAATGTCCGCTACATAGTCGAGGTGTTGAAAGCTGAGCCAAGTCTACCCGAGTGGGTGACTGTGCTGGAGAGTGTGGCGAGACTACCGCCTTTTTAAACCTGACACACTAGCAAGTTATGTGCTACTGCATTTTCACCTGGTGTAATTTTATTGCTGTTATGCATGTATGTATTGACCCAAACCCGGCAATAAAAAAACAGGCAACACAGCGCGAACGGTGGGCTTCTTTTAGCAGGCGCTCAAAAAATACCGGGCGCCGTGACATCACACATGTCACGTGGGTGCTCTGTGCAGCGAAGCGTTCGGAAACAGGCTACCGGGCCGTCACTTCGTCGTCGTCGTCTGTCTTGGGCCATGGTGGTGTGGGAAATTGTCCACCTGTGTGCCTAGAGTAACATGTGTAATCACTACGAGTGTCTGAAATGTATTAAACATGGTTTCCGCCTGCTGCCTAACTCCTTATAGGGTGAAGATTTCTTTTTGAGCTAAACTGTATGTTTTAACGAACTCCTAAGTTTATGCTCACCATTTTTAGTGAAGGTGCCTCTTCTGGAAATGTGGAACCATTTTTCTCACAGTTTGATGTTTTCATTTCCTTGTGGGGCAACAAAAGGCTTCTGTCATTTTGTAATGCTATTATAGCGCACAAACGCTCCGCATATGTGTATCGCGCTGGAACTAAGGGCGCCGTTGGATAAGTAAAAAGCCAAAATTTCCGTATAGAGCGCCGGTGTGTTTACGCCCTTCGTGATGCCGTTTTCTGGTAGAATGGAGATTCGCCCGACTTCATCGGTGGTTGACATGTCGAGAATTGTCGAATAAGGCAGGAGAGTATTAAGCAGGGTAGCCAGAAAGCTACCGGCGCGAAAGTGATTTTGTTTGCTGCTTTCCACGGTGTTTTGCAATATCTTAATAATGCAGGGACCATAGGTTGGAGCTGTCCGAAGAGATGCTGGGAAGTGTTACCTTAGTGGTTGGTGCTCGGGCCTAATGTACTGTTATACTGCCCATCACAAATAACACCCGATTTTCAGCTGTGCGGTGCAGCGGATGAAGGCTTTTATAATCTATTCATTCCAGCCTCCAAGTTTAGTAGCTCCAAGCCGTTCTAATTGCGCTTACCGAAGCGAGTGCGGTAGTGAGACTAAAATTAAGGAACGTTGTGTGGTGAGAACTACCCTTAAGACGTATACGCGTGAGACGTAGCTCAAAGTCAGTTGCATTCTCTATATTCACGGTGGACAATTCCGACGCAGTGTACCGAATATATGAAGAAAACTTGTGTAATTTGTTTGGTTTTGAACGTAAGGCATCTCACGCGCACACAATCGTATGCATTCACCTGGGCACACCATCCGTTTCTTTTGCTGTACTACGCACCCCCAAAGCAAGCTCCTTTTATTGTGACAATAATCAGCCCCAGCGACAGTAGCGGTGCAATAAATCGCCGTCCTCACGCTTGCATTTTTTCAAGGCTGTAACGATCATGTCTGCGCCGAAAACCTAGTTGAATATAGTTTCGAACAAAGGAAACTTAACAACAAGTGTTTGGCTGCTTGAGTATAAGCACAGTACTATGCGAAAACTGTTTTTTATGGTACGGTTGTGTATTGTACTCAGGACGTTTTCTCATTCAAGCCATTGGGTATGACATAGGCGCGTGCACTATTTATTATATTGCCCAGCAGTGAGCAAAGTGTTTGTAGATATGGCGCAGACATTTATGCGAGTAATACGCCGACTACCTTCTTGGCTCTCTCAAAATATTCGTAAATTTTAAAGGGGCACTGACAAAAAATTTTGCATCTTGTTTTTTTTTTTGTTGCGATAAGTAGCTAGTGACCTACTTATCACCTGTAGAAACCTCATTTGCTTCAGCGTGTGACGGTTGTTTAATTAGAGGCATTTTCAATGCGGCCAGTCGCAGTTTCGATTTTCGCGAGTGCCGCGAAACGATGGATTTTGTGTGAACAAAGCTGACCACGTGACCGTCGGAGAGATATCACAGAGCAGATCTGCCGTAGCACTGTCGAATCCGCATCGCCGGCAGTTTCTGCGAATGCCCCCGCGTACTGATCTCGTGAGCCGCCTAATTAAAGAGCGCCCGCGAACGTGACGCAGTCGCTGCGTGTGCAATTGCTACCGCGGCTAAAGAACGACGCGCGACGTTCGAGGCAGTGGGTGGAAAGACGCGCGCTGGGAGCAGTCGGCCGGTCTGCCGACAGGCCCGCCTACAGATGTGCCCGGCTTAGCACTGCGGCGGATATTCGATTGCCGCTCTGGTAAGCGGTGCAGATGACAATTTTTAATGGAACCCGCCATCGCATTATTAACTCCTTTCTCATATAAGCTGCCATGGTTGGGACTTGGGCACGATTTCGTCTATGGGTAACCAGCTATCACTCGAGCTACCTGCGCCTGCCTGCGCCACTTCGCGGCCGTGGCCGCCGCCTGCACAGCGACCGTGCGGCTAGCTCAGTGGGCTTTTCGTGCCTCCGGCGCGTTTTCGCATCCAATGGTAATAATCAGTAACAGAAACAGAGTGCCTGGAATCGCTGTAGAACTTTGGTCGCGGCCAGCTGCCCGATGACCCGACGAAATCACGGCGCCTCTGCCGGCAACGATCGGGTCGTTCATTCTCGAGAGCAGAAGCTCCGCCCTCCGATTGGAGCGGCGAGCCGGGCAGTGCGGAAGCGGCCAACACAAACTCGTGACGTGTTTGGATGTCGTTTATTTACAAAATATCCACGGGATGTCGATTGCGCGTGGTCCTCTGCTGGCTGCTCGGTTGCATTTCACACACTTTAAAATTGATTTTAAATATGTTCTAGGCCGTATTCGCCGCTGATATTGTGCAGATGATGCATGTGTGTTCACACCAATCTATCTCCGAAGTTATCTCGCCTTAAAAATTTTGTGTTAGTACCCCTTTAAGAATTTAGCACGCTGTTTCAGGATACCAAATTACGCCCTTTTATGATGTCACAAACTTATTGCCCAATGAGAGGAACTACAAAAGTTTAATATTGCTTCAGGAAGAGAGAAAGCGAGCTCTTCCGGGAATTTAAAGGCTCCCTCACCAAATGCCCATGAAAAAGTAGAAAGTTTTCCGTGTATAGAACCTGTCTGGGTAACTCTGGAGCCAAAAAAAATGGCTACCGCTCACCGAAACAAGGCTGCGTCTGTAGAACCCATGGTACAGAAGAGAATATATAGGTTAACCCCGGTAAAAAGCCAAGTAAAAAACGAGATTAATCACTGGCACGTGCTATCGTAGATCGTGTACTTTTCGGATGTTCCGCAAAGAAGATCGTAGACGAATTCACAGCAGGTCTTCTCGTCTCCGAGGGCCTCGTCGGTAAGCCAGTAACTGCATCCAGCCCCTGAAAAAAACGTTTGTTCGTGATCGGCTGAAACAACTACGAAAGAGCAACTACCGTGGCCACATACATAAGTTTATGGTAAAGCCGCGTCTTGGCTTAGGGTCATAACACGCGAAATAAACTGCGGTCGAATTGGAGCAGGACATTAAAAGTGCCAGATGATTTTTGGGGTCAAACTGAGTTCCATCAACAAAAACTAGACGAAAGGTTTCAAGGTGAATGTTATGGATAACTTTTATACGGACACCACAGTCTGAAAACAATGTGTCCTGCATCGACAGAGAGAACTGCCGTGAACTAAATGTACCCATGGCAGAATCAGCAGCGCCTTGTTACAGAAGAAAACGCCGAAATCAGAAAACAGGTATTACAAAGCCTTAGATTGTCGTTCACTACGACTTGCGATATCCCAAATTGCAAATGATGAAAAGGGGTAATTGGAGCTTGTCTAAGTGTTTCTTCTGAAACAAACACGGAGGCCAGGAAATGCAAATGAGTATAGTTGCTTTCATGAAGTCTTGATGACCACAGGCTTTTGAATAGGCAGAAACCTTAGTAAGGTAAACTTATAAAATTTGATGCCTCACCACAGGCGGTGGTTGCCTTCTTTGGAGTTTTAATTTCGTTGTATGTTTCCCCTTGCCGTTGATGCATATCAACACTCTCCCGCGAGCGAACCAGAGAGCATAATTACCCCAACCACGAATACATACGCAGAAACAAGGGGAACAGTCAGGATTTATCAGCGCTATCGTCTCACCCCTTCGTCAAGTGCGCATGTAATATATATATATGCGTAGTACTCCCCGGGAAGGAAGTTTACTGTTGAGGGGAACGCTATAGGGGTGCGTTTAACGGGCTTTGCTTGCAAAGACCTACGGTCGAGTTTGCTCGCGATCCGCCTCATCAATACGGCGCAGCAAAGACTTCTCCTGATTGGCTTTGAACATTCTAACCCAAAGTAAATATATCGCGAACAACTAAGAAAGGACCATAAATATGTTTCCGAAGGTCGCCATTTCAATCGCGCAATCGCTAGAGTACCCCTTCACGACAACGTATCCCGAATGCAGTTAAAAATATTTCTTACGAGGTCGTTGGAAACCAGGAATTATTTCGTTAATTAGAGAACATTATAAAATTGGTCTAAAAACAGGCGCATAACAGCAGCTACCACGTCACCGTAATTGCGGCGGCCGCGGCACTCGCCTGCCGATAATTTAGCAATGCAATGAGAGTGCGCGGTGAAATCAATAACAATAAAACTACTAGGGGTTCTGGGGAAGTGAATTTATTTCGTGGTAAAAAGCCTGTGATCTTCGCCGGCGTGCGGCTTGTTAGCATTGGGCGGAGAGACTTTTCTAAAGCATGCAAGGCCGTTCAAAGCGTCTTCGGTTCCTTCGTGAGCCCCTGCAAATCTCCTGAGCAAGTTAATAGAATCCGTCACCTTGCCTGGAGCGGGCACAGGAACTTAAGCATTTTCTGGTTCATCAGCATCATTTGCACCCTAGCAGCTGCGTATTGACGAACATAGGGGCCGCGTTTTTTTTTTTTCTTGCGTGGCGCAATATTCTTCGTGGCGTTCTGATAAAACACAATCGAAATTGCCCTTTTTTAAGTTTGTCAGTTTGTCAGAATACTTAGTTAAATCGGCCTTGGTCCTGAACCTATTCCGTTATTGCAAGCCTCTAACTCTATGATGGCACGGAGCACTGAACAGTAGAGCGCCGCTATAGGTGGGTCCCTTTAATTGCTGTTGCCAACGAGCGTTCCCGGCTCCGGTGGAAATCCGAGTGCATTTTTCGGCGGTTCGGGCGAGCGGCACTCCGGCACCAGCGCTACGGCGTGTCCTAGTAGGGACCAATGGCCATCGTTGCCATCTGTCGCTAGAGCTTTGCTGAATTTGAAGATATAGCGAGTCGTTTACAAGGTCTGAATAAAGTTGAAAAACGTTTAGCGTCTCAGCAGCGGAAACACCGTTACATGCGTTACTGTGATAAGCATATCCTTGCAAGGTCTACAAAAAGCCCACTGTGCGGTGTATGCACGACATGGCATACACCGAAGCAGCTAAAACTTGTCACCGCACTCCAGAGACAGGGTATTGCAGGAAATCACTTTATAAATGCGTAAAAGGGGTGATACTATGGTGAAAGATGGCGCTGGTGATGGTCTTCGTCGCGGCTTTGTAAAGCGGTGACTGAATGACTGCCGTGAGGCTAAGTTTTGTTTAGGAAGCGTGCCTCGCGGGGACCCTGTTCCCCGCGACAGCGCCGCACGCGGAACCTCTAGCGGGTCGGTAGTCACCGGTGGTAATATTGAATTGCCGTCGTGAGCGAGAATACTATGTTTGGGACCCCCCTATCTGGCCTTCAACCACCCGTTTCCTTTATTCTAAATATGACGTGCCGACGTGAGCACGGCCGGCGCGAGAAGCACAACCGCAAAGCGGTTCCAACGAGAAAACCGCCCACCAGCTCCGTTTGGCGGCAGTAGGTGCCGCATGCCCGTAGGCTGCTAAAAAAATTGGCCGTGTATCTGCTCCTTTCGATAAAGACGATAGTCTTTATCGGCTTTTGCGAAGTAAATGCCTCCCTTCGCTTTCCCGCTCACCTCTCATGTTGTTCCTCTTGCGTCGCGCTCTTCCCAAGGTAAAGACGCCACATGTTTGCTTAAATCATTTTAAATTTCCCGCGTTCCGCTGCTCCAAACCGGGTGTCTCGATGCGAACGCTGCCCTACGGCGAAGACGAGCGTTAATCGAGGCGCCCTACTTCAACGTTTATAGAACCGCATTTCCCTACTTCACGTGCGGTGCAAGCAGAACGTGAAACCTATCTAGTGGAACGTTGAGTAACTGTTGCCGGTTGCTTTCTTAAAATGGCGCCAGAAGCTGTAGTGGCGCGGGCAACAGCAGGCGACGGCGGTGTGAATTCTTTTTCTGCAGTTGATGAAGTATTTAATTTCGCAAAAGTCAAGCCTGTTTGATTTTTTATAAATGAACACTGCAAATATAACTTCTGTATTGATTTGTTGTCTCATATTTGCGTAATGTCTTGTTCTTCTTCCACAATGTTGACAAGTATGAACATTACATCGGACAAAGACGGGCAGATTTAGCTGTGACTATATAAGGCTATTGCGCAGGCATTGTTTTGCTTTGGCCGGGTGGCTGAATCGAGTCACAGACAGACAGACGGACAGACAGACAGACATACAGACAGACCAAAATTTCTGAATTTAAGTAGCCCAAGAAAGACTAGCGTCTTTAAAAACCGTGGCGTAAGCGGAGCGAAGCCAATGGATGCGCGCTTTTCTAACCCGCAAGGTCCTTGTCCTGTTTCTCTGGTAGTCTGCCACCTCGTCGGTGATGTTATAGCTTGCATAGTGCTTTGGGGACGCGATGAGCGGTGAAAGCTCCAGGCCTTATTGCTGGCCCTCTATAACTAACGGTGACTAGGTCAATACTACACGCTTTTAAACCGTGTTTGCGGCACGGCGTTCCTTGGATAGTTCTCCAGCGATTCTGAGTTGCAGTCGCACCGCACATCGGCTCTGACTACTGACCCTGTCCCGCAGGCAAATCGCCTGCCTTGGCGACGAATTGTACACTACGGCGTTCGGTACATCACGGGGACCCCCTGGACACCATTCTTGTGGTACGTGGTGTATTTTGAGCACGCCAACGAGATCCTGAATTCAGCGCCAAGCCAACGGCTCTACTATGCCTGATCGGGCCTAGCACCCTCGCCTCGGCGCCGCTGCTGCACGTGCGCTCCTCGCCGCCAACTGCAGCGCGCCACGGCCAAGTCTCGCTCATGGAGAACGTAGTCGAAGGAGAAGAAATGGACCCCGCGGAGTTTGAAAGGCCTGGCTGGGCGGAAGTTCGCCGCCGTCAGCGGGCTCTACATGCTGACTCTTCCATCGTTGATAAACAAGTAAGCCCCACTGCAACCCCCTCAACTCAGCGATCTCAGCGAAGGCGGCCAGCGCAACGCACACCGCCGGCGACGCCGCTCCCAGCTGATGATATCAAGATCGTCCTGCGCCCGCGTGGTGGACTGGCCCTCACTTCTGTCCCTCAAGCTACCCTCGCTGATGCTATTCAAGCTCAGGCAGGAATTCCACCCAACACAGAGGACCAAATACGACCCCAGTATGTTGCTAACTATGTTATAGTTAGCACACCGTCTGATGAACGCGCCCACAGGTACGCGAGCATTGGCGTCCTTTCGCTTCGAGGGCTCCAATATGAGATCTCCACACACGTGGCCGCTCCAGCCCACACGGTCACAGGAGTCATATTTAATATACCCGAAGATGATACCCCCCAACAAGTGCATGACAGCATATGCACTTACAACCCCGACCTCCCCATCCTGGACGCCAAGCGCCTGAATTCATCCAACATGGCCCAAATATTATTCGACGGCCACAAAGTCCCTTTCTGGATCCGGTACCGCTCCACACTGTACCGCTGCAAGCCTTTTCGTCGAAAGACTGAGGCGTGCCTTACTTGCTGGTCCCCCGGCCATCGACAGGATGTGTGCCCCAAAGCCCGTGATCCCCCTCGCTGTCCTCGCTGTGGGGCCACCAATCCCGTCGAATCTCATCCGTGCACCCCGAAGTGCATTGTCTGCGAAGGACCCCACATCACTGGCTCCGCCGATTGCCCGCGTCGATACCAACCGCGACGAAAAGCTCCCACCTATGCTCAGATCGCCTCGGCGGGACGATCTTTGAGTCACAAGCAAGGCCAGCAGAAGCAACAAGCGTCAACGTCCGTGCCTCCGGATGGACTTACTCGACGGTCCGATCGATCGCCAGGACCCGCGACTTGTGCACACGCGGGCCTTCCACTGAAGCCTCCTCCCAAACATGGACATGTGCCTGCCGGTGTACAACGAGCCGCTCCGGACTCACAGGTGAGCTGCCCCGTCGCTACCGCCCACTGCTCATCTAACTCCGCCCCTCCTACCCCAATCCCCTCCGCCGACATACTTAGAGAGCTCAACGCGATTCGGGCTGAAATCTCCCTCCTCAGGCAGGAAAACGCTGCTCTCCGCCAGGAGAACCAAGCCCTGAAAGCGCGTGATTCCGCCTTGCAGGACACCCCCGCCTTGCCCACTCCTCCCCCTCCCAAGCGTAAGGCGGTGTCGGACGACTCTCTTCCTGAATCAGTCCTTCCCTCCCTTGAAGAATCAGTTACGAATCACATCACTCAGGTTGAGGCTTCCTGCAAGCAGGCGTTAACGGAACAGAAAGCCGAATTCTTTAGTATTCATGAGACACTTCAAACCAGTGTAACAAACTTGCACGCCAATATCGAAGCCCTGCGCTGTGAACTGCACTCCAGCATACGGGACATTGTCAATAAAATCAATTCCCTTACCGCCCCTATCCCTATTCCTATTCCCAACCCCAGCTACAACCCCGCCTCTCAGTAACAACATGGGGTCCACTCGTGTCTGGCAGTGGAATTGCAGGGGATTCCGTCGTAAACAGCGTGTCTTACAACTCCTGATAGAGGCAGCCGAATCTCCCCCTAATGTGATAGCCTTGCAAGAAGTAGGTATCATGGCCAAGCTCCCAGGTTACAGAGCTTTTCAGAGCAATAATAATCATGCTACAGCTGTTTTAGTCCACCGCAATATCCCTCCCGAACGGATACAATTTGATAGCATTTCTATTCCCCACGATTTAGTGGTTCTCTACCCAAGTAAACGGGGGGCTGAGCGCCTATATGTTCTCAACATCTACAGCGGCCCTCGTTCAACAGGAGACACATTTAGCCACTTGTTTACTCTCACTAAGCAAACAGTAGGGCCTCATGCTCTTATTATTGTCGGCGACTTCAATGCGCCACACACCGCCTGGGGATACCCTCACTGTTCTCGCAAGGGCAGGCTCCTCTGGGATCACATCCAAGCACATCGGCTTACTACAGAATCGGATCCAATGTCACCCACTAGAATTGGCAACAGCGTACAGAGAGATTCCTCCCCAGACCTAACCTTCACTTATAACGTGACCAGCGCATGCTGGTCTAACACCAATGACTCATTAGGTAGCGATCACTTTATTCTCCAAACTGATGTAAATTTAAAAGGCCCCCTTAGGCCCCGTCCACGGCACACACATCTGCCAAACTGGAATGAATTTCGCGAGGTGCGGCAAGCCCACGAGCCTCCAGAAATCACCCCTTCGGGTCTTGAACAGTGGGTAAAGCAGCTCCTTACTGACGCACGAACCACGAGCACTCCTGTAGACCCCGGCACTCCATCCGAAACGGTGGATTCCCACTTGCAACACTTACAAAATGCATTTCGAAGCATCCAGCGCAGATGGCGGAAAAATAAGCGCAACAGAAAATTAAAACTGAAAATTGCTCACCTAAATAAAGAAATAGAGAACTATTCTGTACAACTTGCTCAAAGTCAGTGGCACGAAATATGCAACAACATGAAAGGCAACCTTGGTATGCGGAGAACCTGGTCCCTTTTGAGATTCCTCCTGGACCCCACTCGCACAAAAACAGAGCAAGGTAATCGGCTCACAGCGATCATACAAAAATTCCCGGGTACAAACCAGGAACTAATGGATAGAGCTTGCTCCTTATATATTCCCACGGGAGATTCTCGGCCACTTCCACCATATCATGGATCACCAAATCATAACCTAGATTCCACCATCACGGAGGCGGAAGTGCGCAGCGCTCTTCTGGCTATTCGCCCATGCTCGGCACCGGGGCCAGACGGTGTAACCAACAAAATGCTGCGCAACCTGGACGATCCCTCAATATCGGCTCTCACGCGATACTTCAATTATTTTTGGGAACGCGGGACACTTCCTTCCGAATGGAAACATGCCAAGGTCACGCTTATCCCAAAACCTGGAAAGCCCCTTACTATAGATCATCTCCGACCCATATCTCTAACTTCATGTGTTGGTAAGGTCCTGGAGCATATAATTCTCGCCCGCCTAGCGCTTCACCTGAATTCCACAAGCGCTATTCTACACTCGATGATTGGCTTCCGCCCTGGACTTTCTACTCAAGATGTCCTTCTGCAACTTTCCCGAGAGGTAATCAACCCTTCAACCCGACTCGATACTGCTGCGATTCTTGCGTTGGATCTCACCAAAGCATTTGATCGAGTCACCCACAGCGCCATCTTGCGTGGCTTGGAAACAATATCCCCTGGAGAGCGCGTGTACAACTACGTGCGTAACTTTCTAACGGCGCGTACAGCGTTCGTTCAAATAGGGGACATTAAATCTGACGTGCTGACTCTCTCTTCCGTAGGGACTCCACAAGGGGCCGTTCTTTCTCCTCTATTATTTAATTTGGCTCTCCTCAACATTCCGAAAGAGCTTGAAAAGATTCAGCAACTTCATTTTAGCCTATATGCGGATGATATAACGTTATGGGTCACTGGTGGTAGCGACGCATTCATTGAACACACATTGCAGCAAGGCGCACGTGTCGTGAATGAGGAAGCACAGTCTGCGGGCCTGGAGTGCTCTCCCGCAAAATCGGAGCTTCTCCTCCTACCAGCCAAACCGACCTCTCAAAATTCTCCCGACATCAAAATTTACCTGAATGAACATTTGATCCCAGAGGTGCGCACCCTCAAAGTCCTCGGTCTTATCATGCAGCATAATCGCAGCAACACAAAATTTATCTCGCAATTGAGCTCACACGTTAATCAGACAATCGGACTCATCCGACGAATCACAGGACGCCACCATGGTCTCAAGGAGGCTGAGAGAATCAGGCTTGTCCAAGCCTTTATCATTAGTCGTATAACATATTCTCTCCCCTACCTTCGTGTTTCGAACGCTGAAATTAACAAAATTAATTGTCTCATCAGAAAGGCATATAAAGCTGCACTACAAATTCCTCAAAGTTCATCCACTGCCAGACTTGAGGGCCTCGGGGTTCATAATACTGCCCAGGAGCTGGTCGAGGCACACCATATCAATCAGCTCCGTCGCCTCTCAACTACGTCCACTGGACAGCATATACTGGTCCGACTTGGTATCAGGGCCCCAGTCTGTTCCGAACCGGCTATTCCTATCCCCCAGCGTATCCGCGACTGCCTCCGCGTCCGCCCTCTTCCGAGGAACATGCACCCTACCTACCACAGAGGTAGAAGGGAGCAGCGGGCACGGGCGCTGGCCAAAACATTTCCCACCAAACCTGACGTTATGTATGTGGATGCGGCAGAATACCGCCATCACGACGCCTTTGCCCTCGCCGTAATTAATAGCCCGAATGAACCCCCTGTTACCTCTCTATCCGTACGCACAACCACCCCTGCAGCGGCAGAGGAGGCGGCAATAGCGCTCGCACTAACAACCCGGCCGACACCTACAATTATAATCACCGATTCGAAAACGGCCATCCAAAACCTCGCCCGCGGGTACATATCATCCGTGGCGTCCAAAATTCTCCTTCGAAATCCCCCGTCCTCCCTGGTACACATCGTCTGGACCCCGGCGCACACTGGTTTAGGGGGCAATGAGGCAGCGCACAATGCAGCACGAGGATTGACCATCCGTGCCGGTGCCAGCCTCGTCCCCTACCACGGCGCCAGGTCAGCCAGGGATCAGTTAATCACGTACCACGATATAACAACGCATTACCGCCTCTCCCGCCGTCGGTACCCTCCTGCCCACCCTGAGCTAACCAACCATCAGGAGCGCTTATGGCGACTCCTGCAGACAAACTCTTTGGCCTGCCGAGCACTACTGCATCGCATTCACCCCTCGCAATTCCCCTCGCCAAACTGTCCACTCTGTGGGGACCCAGCCACACTGGTCCACTCTATGTGGGCCTGCCCTCAAGATCCCTTTCCCTCCATAGTTAGTGACGAGCAGTGGGAGGGAGCGCTGGGCAGCTCGGACCCAGAGGTCCAGATACTTCTGGTCACCCGCGCTGACAACGTCGCCGCCGGCCTCAAACCGACGGCCACACCGCTCCCGTGAACCCGGTTAAGGCTCAATAAAGTGATTTCTCTCTCTCTCCAGCGATTCTGACGGCGAAATCGCAATCAGGCACCTTGTTTAGGGCCGCTTTAAGGAAGACGGCGAAGGGCGAGTAAAACGAGAGTATGACCCGGTTCGCCGTCCGTGTTTTGTGACGCGGTCTGGGCCGAGGTCCTTAAAGAAAGGAGTTATGCATGCCTCGAATATTTATTTGACAAACAGCAGGAATTTCTCGGTAATCGAACAGGAGCCAAGAAAGGTATGAAACGCGCAATTTTTCTGTTGCCGCAAAAGGTGGTTGAGTCTTCAGTGGCTATATAAAAGCTCATTTCCGTTTCCCTAATAATGACTTAGGCTTCCCAATGAGGACTCCTCTTAGCAAAAATAAGATATTGTTACGCACACCATAAGTGCCGTATATTCGCCGATGCGTTTATGACATTTCAACGGTCAACCATCTGAGCAAGCTGGTTGGTAGAAGAGGAGAACGAGGTGGCACTCCGGCTTGGCACCATCATTCACGGACCGCTCTACCATCTACGCTCGTCCTACACCATCCGAACTCACTGTAAATAAACCCATCTCGTAACAGTTTGGTGGAGGTGCTGGGTACGCCACGTCGGACCTCCAGGATTTTCGCCGCAGCCGACGTGTCGCGGGTCTGCCACCGCTGTCTCCTACGATGCCTCAAGGTGGGAACACTGTGCCGGCCCCCACGCCTGGCTGGCATCCCCCGCGAGAGCCCCGAATGTTCACTGGGAACGCCGATGAAGACGTTGAGGAATGGTTGACGCACTTTTGGCGAGTGAGCCGGTACAACCGCTGGGATACCGCTGCACAACTCTCGAACGTCGTGTTCTCGCTAGATGAGACTGCGCTGACCTGGTTTGAGAACAACGAAAGCAAGCTCACAACCTGGGACCGTTTCGTTGAATTAATTTCATCCCGCTTTGGCGACTCCGTCGGAAAGAAGAAGCAGGCTGAACAGACGTTGCTCCATCACGCCCAAGTCCCAGGTAAGACATGCACCACCTACATTGAAGAGGTGCTAAAGCTCTGCAGACTCGTCGACCCGCAAATGTCTGAGGATGATAAAGTGGGTCACTTATTAAAGGGGATCGCTGAAGACGTGTACAACTTTTTAATAGGGCGTGAAAAGTTGGAATCGGCGTCCGACGTTGTCCAGCACTGTCGCACCTTCGAGGCGTTGAAGAAGCGTCGTATTACGCCAAAGTTCGGTTGCTTGGCTAATGTAACTACTGTGGCAAGCGTTGATGTGACCCCACCACCGGACTTCGCTGAAACTATCCGGCGCATCGTCCGCGAGGAGTTGCTGAGACACCAAGAACCTCGGCGCTATACTGACGGCTTGCACGTTCACGAAAGTTACGTGCTGCAAGATGTACAGGCCAATAGCCTCTCGCCTTTGAGTGCTCAGTTCCGTGATCCGAGCTATACGCCTCGCAATGAAAGCCCGCAGCGCTTCGACAATTGGGATTCACCACGCTACAGTCACGATGTCCAGCACTTCTCTCGGCGCCCTCAACGTCCAACTTACGACCAGCGTCCTCAGCGCCCGGCTTATGATCGCCGTTTTGATGGCGTCTACGAGAGATCCTTCCCTCCCCGTGAGCGTGACCTTCCCGTCTGCTACAACTGTGGGTTTGAGGGCCACATTTCTCGCTACTGCCGCCGTCGCCGCCAAGCGCCACGGTACCAGCAAACTCCCATGTGGAACCGCCCGAACGCTCGAAATGCCCGCTACGACACTCGCCTGCCAACAGCTTTGTTCTCCGAGGCACCACCGCGCCGCGATTCACGGGCTTCTGACCGCAGCTTAACCCCACCCGCTTCACGACAGCGGCGTTCACCATCACCCCGGCGTCGGTCACCGCCGCCGGAAAACTAGCCAGCGCGGCCAATGGAGGTGAGGCCGCGGCACAACTCTCACGTGAAATGCCTCTTACCGGACAGCCTAACTGGGAACTACCTTCGCCTGTATCAATGCTAAAAAACACAGTGGAAGTATTAGTCGATGGCACCCGAACGAGGGCTCTGATCGATACCGGCGCAACAGTGTCGGTAATGAGTTCTGCGTTTAAATCCCGTCTTGGCCGCAAAGTAATGTTTCACTGGGACAAAATGGTAACATTTCAAGGTGTTGGTGGTGAGTCCCTATGCCCACTTGGAATCTGCTCAGTGACTGTTTCGTTTGGCGGCCACACATTCAGGGCGGAGTTTGCAGTATTGCCGCGGTCAACTCACGATGCGATTTTAGGTCTAGACTTCTTGAAGCAGTGTGGTGCCACAGTTGACTGTCGTAATGGGGAGATATATGTGGACGGGACCGCCCTATCTGCCCTTGTAGAAGATTCTTGTCCCGATACCACCCGCGCACTCTGCGTGTTGAGCGACACCATCATGCCGGCGCGGTCAGCCGCATTCGTGTCAGTCCTTTGCACGGGAACTGATCTGGATAAATTTGAAGCTTTGCTGGAGCCGATTCCCCTAAACTGTGCAAAGAAAAATGTATTTGTGCCTCGATCGGTTGTTACGGTAAACAGGGGACAAACCTCTGTGTGGACTATCAACTCTTCGGCCGAACCCACTCTACTTCCAAGCGGGCTGAAACTTGCCGAAGCGATCGAATATGTTTCAACTTCAGTAGGAGTTTTGTCCGAAGCCATAAATCCGTCTACTGATCCTTGCCCGGTAGACCCTGCCAAATTTCAAAGTATGATCGACGAATCCCTTTAACCAGAAAAACGCCCTGCGTTGATTGCCGTTCTTGTACAATACTCACGCGTATTTGACTTCGGGCGAACACATCGATGCTCGTCAATACCGCCCACACGGACCCACCATATAATACATACTGGGGAAGCCAGGCCCATACGACAAAAGCCCTACCGCGTTTCACCATCCGAGCGCAAGATTATCAATGAACAAGTACGAGACATGTTGCAGAATGGCGTGATTCAAGAGTCTTCAAGTCCCTGGGCAGCTCCGGTGATATTGGTCAGAAAGAAAGACGGGTCATGGCGCTTCTGTGTTGACTATCGGCGCCTCAACGAAATTACTAAAAAAGACGTCTACCCACTTCCCCGCATAGATGATGCAATAGATTGTCTTCATTCGGCTTCGTACTTCTCTTCAGTTGACTTGCGATCAGGCTACTGGCAAATTCCCGTGAACCCCGACCATAAAGAAAAAACAGCGTTTATCACACCCGATGGACTATTTGAATTTAATGTTATGCCCTTTGGACTCTGTAACGCCCCTGCTACGTTTGAGCGTTTCATAAATACGGTACTTCGGGGCCTCAAGCGGGAAGTGTGCATGTGCTACCTGGACGATATCGTTATTTTTGGTCGCACATTTCGTGAACACAACACGCGCTTGGCCACTGTTTTGGACTGTTTAGAAAAGGCTGGTCTCATCTTGAACTAAAAAAAATGTCGATTCTGAGAGCGGCAAACTCTTGTCTTAGGCCTCGTTGTCGACAAACATGGAGTCAGATCGGATCCACACAAGATACGAGCCGTTAGCTGCTTTAAAGAACCCACCTCTGCGAAGCAACTTCGCAGCTTCTTGGGACTTTGCTCCTATTTTCGTCGTTTTATCCCTGGCTTTGCTAACATAGCCCATCCTCTGACATGTCTTCTGCGGAAAAACGTTCCATTCAAATGGAGTACCGATTGTGCCGTCGCTTTTCGTCACTTGAAACATCTTCTGACGTCCGGACCGATTCTCCGCCATTTCGATGCCCAGGCGCCTACTGAAGTTCACACCGATGCCAGTGGGGTTGGAGTTGGGGCCGTGCTTGTTCAGCGCCACAGTGATGGTGAGCATGTTATTGCTTACGCCAGCCGCACTCTTAGCAAGTCGGAGAGGAATTATACTGTCACGGAGCAAGAGTGTCTGGCAGTAATTTTTGCCACACAGCGATTTCGCTCCCATCTCTATGGGCATCCTTTTACCATCGTCACAGACCACCACTCACTCTGCTGGCTCCTCAACCTTCGTGATCCTTGTGGGCGGCTGGCACGCTGGGCTCTCCGTCTGCAGGAGTATGATTTCACCGTATCATACAAAAGCGGCCGCAAGCATGCCGACGCTGACTGCCTTTCCCGGCTGCCACTGGAATCAGTGGCCTCTGATGAAGACAACTTTGACCAGTATCTCGCCTCCATTTCGACATCTTTCCCTGAGCCGGCTGTTTTCAAAAGGGAGCAGTGCAAGGACAAAACTTTGGACTCGCTTTTCGCTTTAGCCGATGAATCGAAGCCTTCTAGCCGTTTCTGCGTGCGAAACGAAATACTTTACAAGAAGAACTATTCGGCTGTCGGACCTCGTCTCCTACTTGTTGTGCCAGAAAGCCTCCGTACCGCTGTTCTAAGTTTTGTGCATGACGACGTCACATCGGGCCACATGGGGTTCGCGCGCACTCTGCACCGCGCTCAACAACGGTTTTACTGGCCGAACATACGCAAGACTATTGATCGCTATGTCGCCACTTGTACCCAATGCCAGCGGTACAAAAATCCAACAACTGCTCCAGCAGGGCGACTCCACCCCGTTGACCCGCCAAGTCGTCCTTTCCAACAAGTTGGGATTAACTTGTTAGGGCCTTTCCCCCGCTCATCGCATGGACATCGCTGGATCATTGTATGTGTGGATTACCTCTCTCGCTATGCTAAGACGGCTGCTCTACCGTCTGCCACTGCTACAGAGATCGCGGACTTTTTGCTTCGCTACATTTTGTTACGCCATGGACCACCCCAAGTTATAATTAGTGACCGTGGACGTCAGTTTACTGCAAATGTCGTTGAACAGTTGCTTCGCCTTTGTTCCGTCCAATTTCGCCATGCTACGCCGTACCACCCTCAAACAAATGGACTGACGGAACGTACCAACCGCACGTTAGCGAGCATGTTATCTATGTATGTCAGCTCGGACCACAAGAACTGGGACGATCTGCTCCCATTTATCACATACGCGTACAATACTGGGAAGCACGAAACAACCGGCTACAGCCCCTTCTTCGTCCTTTATGCCCGGCAGCCCGGTAGCTGTCTCGACACGATATTCCCTTTCTTCAACCATGACGACCCTTCCTTAGCTAGGACGCTCTGCCTTGCTGAAGAAGCACGTCGACTTGCCCGCCTGCGAATCCTGCCCTCCCAGAAGCGCTCTAAGCAGCGTTACGACAGTCGTCGGCGTGATGTAACATACACACCGGGTGATTTAGTGTGGCTTTGAATACCGCTGCGTAAGCGCGGCTTGTGTGAGAAGTTTCTGCCTCATTACGTGGGTCCGTTTGTTGTGCTACAACGTCTCAGCGATGTTACATACGTCGTCTCGCGATTGACTTCGACTGGCCGACAGCGCAAAAGAACGCAAGTAGTCCATGTTGCCCGGCTCAAACGTTGTGAAGAACGCTCCACAAGCTGACTCGCTCTGGTGGCTTCGTCTGCGACAGGGGAAATGTTACGCACACCATAATTGCCGTATATTCGCCGATGCGTTTATGACATTTCAACGGTCAACCATCTGAGCAAGCTGATTGGTAGAAGAGGAGAATGAGGTGGCACTCCGGCTTGGCACCATCATTCACGGACCGCTCTACCATCTACGCTCGTCCTACACCATCCGAACTCACTGTAAATAAACCCATCTGGTAACAATATGAATACGGAACACCTCAGGGATTTCTGGGTGATAGGCGAAAATAATACGGCCATTCTGGAGCCCGCTGGTTGAGGAGGTGGCCAGCAACTCTAAAAAAACTGTACGATTTTCTGTTTTCGCTTGGTCGCGTAATAACGTTTGTGTTCAAGCTTCCATTAAGAATCCATGCTAGGTATGACTTAGACTACGTAAACAGACAAACTTAATTAAAAAGAAGCCTGTAAAAACAACGAGGATGGGGCTATTTCAAACTTTCGCCTTGACTTCAGAGCATAGTATATTGTTGTGATGCGGAGCGTTTATTTAGGACACTTCGCTTGTTTTATGATGTGAAATACCCTGGGGCACAGGAGCTCCACTAGGCCAGATTCAAAACCAGGATTGAGGTGTATTGACGCAATTTTTGAGCGGTTGAATAACCATCCCATCCGCGACCATTTTGTAGAGGTCAGACAACACAGATGAAACCTCCTTAAACCAACGGCGTTTGGGCGAACACGAAAAATTTATTTTATTATTAAGACTACCGTCAATTCTTCCGATACGCCTGCATTGGAAGACCCCTGAAACAGTGTTTCATCGTGTAGAAACATTCCTGCTCAGCTAAAATTGTAAAAGACTCGAGCGATGTTCATTCTAGATAAGGCACAACGTGAAAAGAGGGCGAATTGAAAAAACAAAACAGGCCGTTGATATGCTGCGCCGCTGCTTCCGAACGTTGAGGAGGTATATTTATTACACGGACGCGTGTTGTACTTTAAATACCGTGAAAAGCGCCCGGAGCAGCTATAAAGACCAATCCTGTCGAGTAAGCGTGAGAAGCACCCATCCTAGGCTACAAGGTGGCTTGGGAAAAAGGCTACCACGAGACGTCGAAAATTTATTCTAAGGCAGTTTGTCAGCTTTAGGGACACGTGTCGCGGCACCGTCACATTCTCTTCCCAGCCTGTAGCCAGAGCGCAAAACCTTCTTGCTTTATATCTTGCAAACCCTGTTCAAGTATATATTAGTATACTTTTTTTTATTCCTGCTGGGTCACTTTCACGCACAATTCTTCCCCTATCCGGACTCCGCCCCTCTTTGCTAAAATTTTTCACCCTCACGTCAGTCATCTCCCTCTATCTTCCTCCGCAACCTTCTTTTCCTCTTCTGCTGCACTCCTCTCTGCCTAACCCCCACCTCATCTTTTTCGGAGCAATCGAAGCCCTTCGCCTCTATTTCATTCCCTTCCGAGTATCCCCCATTCCGTCCATTTGCATCAGTCTTCTTACTATCCTTTCCATACCGCGACTCCACTTTTCCATGCTCCTATCTATTCTCTTCTTCCTCCTCACTTCCCCATCAGCTGCACTTCCCGTTCACTCTTTTTTTTCTTTTCCGTAATCCTATAATGAGGCAGATTCCTTCCTCCTCTTTCCTTCCCCTGATACTCCCCCTCCAATCACGCTCCTACGCTTCCAAATATTTTCCTACTTGTCTGTACCCTTCTCAAACTTTGGTCTCTAGCCCTTATCATCTGCCTTCACACTTTACGACAGATTTTCTCTCCTCGCTTCTCCGCAACTCTCCCATCTTCGTAAAAATATAACGTCTACCACTTTGAAGTTGATCAGTGACCCACTCGTCAGAAGGACCAATGGAAGTATTTCTGCTTTAAACGAGTTATAGACAGAGAAAGATAGACAGGCAACATTTTAGTGTTTGGTAGTCTCAAAAATGCCATTGCAATTAAACTAGAACACCCCAGGAACACTTCAAGGTGCTCTCACTGGTAGACACACTGTTGTTTTGATTGTTCCGTGTCCCGCCGTTAGATTTCAGTTGGGCGCTTATGCCCAGCACATCTTTTCTTTCGTCTCAGGACCGATTTTCAACTAAGCACTTGATCGAGTGAACCAATAATCGCCCGCCCGGCTCCAAATTACCAGTTATGAAAAGTTGACCAGTAGTTCATACGCGCCCACGTCCGGCTTCCAGCGTGAGTAAATATCATTTCGGAAATAGGAGCATCTAAATTGGTTATTAGCTGACAGTGATTATTACTTTATTAACCACTGTATAGCGAGCCAAAGATTCACCTTCCAACGTTTAATAAATGTGTTGTGTCTGCTCATTTAGGCGTGTCATTTGCCAGGAAATGACAAAAGCCGAAGACATAAAGTATGAAAAAGTTTTCTCACAGATGTGCAAAATATATAATTTCATTTGTTCTACCATTCTCACCGTTTTCAATGTAGCTGTGCCGGAACACTTTGCAGCGTTTGCAGTCCCTGTATGCAACAGTAAAGTTGAAGGACACGTCGGGACCTGCAAAATAATAAATGCCGTTGACAAAGTACAGTCGCAAGCCTGGCCATGAAAAATGAGGGAATCATAGTCGCGGCAGAAGTCTAGAGTACGTGATGTGCGGAAAATCACTCTGCGATGCAGTAAGTTCGAGGCACGCGCCGGAAAAGGGTAACAGCGCCGGAGGAGGATTCCCAGGCCAATGCGACTCAGCTTCCGCATGAGATTCTTCATGAGATTCTCCATATTGATGTCGCCCCACTGCCCCAGAACATGCATCCAACGCACCACCAGGATTGCAGAGATGATAGAGCTAAAGCTATCTTCAAACGGTACTGCCAAAACTCCCCAGAGTATACACAGACGCAGCCTCCTATCCCGGGAGTAGAGCTATTACCACTGCTGTGACTACAGCTGAAGCCCTCCTCACAAGTGCATCAATTCCTCCCACCGATGTACTACAGGCAGAAGAAGTTGCCATAGCCCTAGCAATTGCTGAAACCCCTGCAGAGATCATTATGATGGACTGCCACCAAGCATGCAGAACTTTCTCGAGCGGCTTTGTCTCACCCCTGCCACACAAATTCTACTGCAGCATCCTCCAGAACACCCCGTGAGGAATATTTGGGCTCCCGCCCATGCTGACGGGCCCGGCAACCAAGCTGCCAATCAGCATGCCCGCGATCTGACACACCAGGCTAGTCAGGAGTTCAGCGAGCAGTGGCGTGTCTGTGCCCTCTTGCCCTACGTAGAAATTACATAGCACTACCGCCTGCATCCACCAGTGTTACCCTCCTCCACACAAACACCTCACGAAGAACAAAAACCTCAGCTTACAGGTATCCAAACCAACACCTTTCCCCACCCAACTAGAGCCGACATTCTGGGCCCCACCCTGTACCCCTCGCAATGCCGCTTCTCTCAGGCTCCGGGCACGCTTTACCACATTGTGTGGGGCTGCGATGGAAACCCTAAATTACCCCCCTGCCCTTCCCCTCCCCAGAGCACTGGGAGAGAGCACTGTCCAGCTCGGACCCTGACGACCAGCTCCGGCTGGTGAAGAGAGCCCAAGAAGCCGGACGGTCTCAAGGGGTCTTGGAAAAAAGACGCTTCCCCAGGGCGAACTGCTTCATAGGAACGTTTATTCCTCCTTCTCCTCTGGGCAAGGGCCATGTAGCGACGCAGGGCCTGACAGGCCACTGCCGCACGTGCAATACGAGGGTCCTTGAGAGGCGACAGTACCGACGGTCCAATAGGCAAACAAAAAGAAAGCAGTTTAGAATGGTTTCGATTAAAATTCAGTTGGCTTCGAGACTTTTATTCGCCATTGAACGTATCTTCAGCAGGAAGGACGCGAATAAAGAGACTTAATTTTTACCAGACTGTGAAATATTGACTTTTAATTTGTTTTCGCGCAGAAACATTTTTGGGCTTTTGCATGGGATATATTTATTTTCTATTAACTTTTAACCTGCCATGGCTAGGCTGGAGTGGGTTTACTACCCGGTATTTTTTGTTTATTTTTAAGCGGTACACGCAATAGATAAAAGAGTAGAGACTCAGCCTATAGCTAGCGACTGACACGTGCTTCAAAGGATATTGTAAAGGGCTGATCATGCAACAACGGGTGCGGCCAAGGAGTTTATCAAATACACTTGAACAGCTTGCACTAGTGGTGCAAGGCTGGAGAAATAGCAGAGCTAGCGGCCCCTCTCCCTTTGTCAGAGATCTAGCTGTTGCATCCCACATTTATTTTCGTACTTGCCGCAGATAGTTCACTTTGACTGTCAGGTACGGATCGTTTTGTCCGCTGGCTTTCACATTACTCCCAACGTGGACCGCGTTGGCACGCTCTTGCAGCCGCGGACAAGTGCAAGACACCACCCGCGTTACGATCACAAAAAAAATGCTGTGCGTCCGGAATGAAATGATAGATCAGTCGTATAGGCGCCGGTTACATACGTGAGGGACCGATGTTCGCTTGCGACCACGGGAACCGTTTTTTTTTTCTTTTTTAATTAGCGGCACGGAGGATTGTTTCCCGCCGCTGTTAAACCTGCTAACGGCGCTCTAACCACGATTTCTTGTTGCTTCGAAGTTGTTTTCCTGCTACGGACGTAGAAAGCTCGGCCTAAACAGCCCTGGTGTAGAGTTGTGCCTTTTCCTTCACTTCCTTTGAAGTTGAAACCATCCACAGCATATTTGCCTCGATTGTCTTGAACGACGCGTGTTCTGCGCAAAACAGTGTAGCCACAGAACTGCCCTATCATCAGGGACAGCACATGGAAATCATAAGAAACGTCGGCTACTAAGGAAGGCCTTCCCCAAATGGTGAGCAAAGCGTATATTTACAGTTTAGTGCACAGGCAGAGCGTACTGTGAAATTTTTCTCGTCAGCCATTTCGCCTTTGCCAATCAATATACGGAACCTATTTTATGCAATACTTACAACATATGTTGCTACGGGCACCTGCGCATTGTGAAAACAAACGGTGCACTTTCTTTATTCTGGACGTTCTTGGTTAGGTAACTCTCTTAAAAACGTTGACAGTGCCAATAATAACTATTTTAACATTTGTGGAGAGAAATGCGTAAAACGGCAGCAGGGAAAAGCAGTTATCTCCATAGCTTAGCAGGGTAGAGATCCACCGCATTGGCTTTTATGCCCCTAACATTTTCACCCTCTGTATTTAACCCCGAAATGAAAAAAAGTACAGTCCAAACCACGTATGAATGTGTATATAGAATCTCACAGCAATATCAAAAAGAAATTTATCAAAAAATTTGTCGAGAACAAATAGGAACGTTGGCAAAAATGGGTAGGATTCTACGGTCTCTAAGCAAGCACTAACAAATGCACACCGAATAAATTAACCACAACTTACAAAATATACATCGAACATGTGATTTGCTTCAAGCACGGGTACGTTACCCCTGCCGTGGTATACAACGTATAGTAGTCTGCTAGAGATATAAACGTTTTCTGATAACAAAAGGACACCAATAGGAATTTGAGTCCAATTCAAGATATTGAAACATGTCTCGTAAAATTGATTCTCCAGTTCCAAAAATCATATAGAAGGGTGTAAAATACGGGGTTTCAGAGAAGGTTGGCGTTTTTTGGACACAAAAAAAATCACCTGCAATTTAGTTTTGCCGAATGACCCAATTGCCACAACGTTCAGCACATCACATTTATACACGTATCCCATAAAAAAGAAGTCTTTGAGCCGCCCGACACGCCGCTTGACTGTTTGCTCGAACATATCAGTTCACTACTTCGGTATAAACTGCCCTGTAGATTTTCAAAGTCATGTAGACTAATCAGCGCATTCAGAGGAACTCTATATTAAAGTTACAATTTTGTGAAGTGAACTGTGAGAAACATTGTAGCCAGATTTTATGATGGTGTCCTGATTTCGCGCTCTGTAACTATTCTTACGCTGTTATATGTTCTTCTTTTTCTCCGGAGTAGTCCAAAATTTTAACGCAAAACATATGTGCGTGTAACATGGGAGCTACGTTAAACATGACGAGACACGGAAAATACACGCGAAGACTGGCCTAGGCTTGGTGTGGCTCAGTATGCTCATACAACAAGTATTAAATTATACAACCTGGTCGCAGCAAGTACCTCTCGACCACGGGAACGTTTCTTTGTTTTTTCGATCAAAAACCGCGCGGTGCTAAAAGGCGATATGCCTCGTGAGTGGGCTCTTAAGTGTGTCTATTTTATTATAGGGCCACACGAGCAACACATGCTCGCGGAAGCAGATACCCACTGTCGAGGGGCACAAAGTTGGCGACGTTCTTGGCCGTATAACCTGGTGATGACAAAAGCTGTATAGTCAAGTTTCTGCAAAAGAACATACGAAAATTAGAAATACGCTATGAACCCTAGAATTCCGTACATGCAATCATCGTCATAATCAGCGTACTCAGTTCCACTGCAGGACGAAGGCCTTTCCCATTGACCTCCAACCACTCCCGTCCTGCGCTGCATGAGACCACAGTTTACCCCAAATATCTTTATTTCACCCCTCCATCGGAATATTAGCATTCCCATGCGTCTAGACTGATGTCTTGGTATCTACTTTGTTACACTGATTGACCACAGGCAGTTGGTTCGGATCACAACATGGCCAGCCCAAGTCCATTCCCCTTTCTTTATCTCAACTATGGTATCTTCTACGCCAGTTTGTTATCTGATATCGTTTCCTGTCCTTGAGTGCTACTCCAACCAATATTCGTTCCGTGTCCCATTGAGGCGACGTAGGTTTGGTTTCTTGTTGTTTAGTAAGGCGCCAATTTTCAGCTCCCAATGACATAACCAGCAGTATGCACCGGTCATAGGGTTTTCTTTTTAGTGACAGAGGTAGCTTACTTTTCGTTATTTGGGAGTGCTTACCGAGTGCTATCAACCCATACATATTCTGCACCGGATTTCTATCAAGTGGTTGGTGTCAGGACTACCCATCCGTTCGAGGTAACTATATAGTTTTACTTCTTCTAGAGTTGTGTTTCCTAAGCTGAAAAGGACGTTTCTGGCTCGCGTATTCCTGATTAAGTTAGAATTCATCCTATTCATTTTCAGCCCCACGACCATGTATTTTGATTGGAGGTCATCACGCACCTTTTGCAGGTGTTCAGCAGTCTCACTCAGCAAGACTATGTCATCCGCCAACCTCAAATGGCTCAAGTATTCTCCGCTTATCCTTAATTCTATTTTTTCTCAATCACGCTTTGTAAACACTCCCTCTAGACATCCAGACATGCTGTTAATGGTTTTGGCGAGATGGTATCTCCCTCTCTTACCCCCTTTCGGATCAGGATTGATCGCTTTGCTTTTAAAAGGTTATCCTTCCCGTGCATTGCTTATGTATGCCCTCCAGAAGTCAAATGTCGGTCTCCTCTATTCCCTGGCCTTTCAGTACTTCTAGCACGGCTGCAGCGAGTACACAATTAAACGCTTTCTTACAGCCTAATAATGTCTTGTAAAGGAGTTTAATTTATACTGCAGTATTTTATATAACTTGATTTACAACAACAGTGTGATACGTGGTTGAGTACCCTTTCCTATACCCAGCCTGCTCTCTGGGTGGTTGGAAATCCAGGCCACCACCTGTGCGGTTAACCATAACTTTTGTAAAAGCTTGTACACAAGCGACAGCAGGCTGATGCGTCGGCAATTCTTCAGGTTCTATGAATCTCCATTTTTATCACACATAATATTGTGGGCGTTTTTCCAGGCTATGGAGAAATTTTCAGTCTTGAAGCATTCTGCAAATTGTACAGTGAGTTTCTCGAAAACAATACCCCTTCCGTCCTCCAAAAGACCTTTGGTGATGCCGTTGCCATATGCAGCACTTCTTATTTTCGTGTCTTTGAGGGCCTTTTAACCTTCCCCATACTAACGTACTTTTTTTTTAAATGACACCGAAAGAGTTTCTGGTGTGTTTTGTTGAGTAAAACATTTAGATAAGTTTGTAAGCAAAGGAATCACCGATGTTTTCAGCGCGACGATAAACATTCACTGCGCTTAATGCGACATCGGTGGTGCAGAATCTACAACCATGAAACTCTGCACCTAGGAAAATATTTTTATCTTAATCCTAAAATGGGAGCAATAAAAACACTTACATACTGCCATTCTCGCCGTAATAATAGGTGGCGTTGAAAGCCGATTCGACGAGTGGTGGAACCGGGCCGGTTCTCACGCATTTTGAGTCTCCCCCAAAGTAAGGGTCGTTCTCGAAGTTACGGTATATTTGATGCAAATTTGTTTCAAACGGAAAGCACTGAAAGTGAAAAAACAGAGTTGGAAACAACTTTCGCTGCAGGACTCCTCGTTTCTTCTTGAAAAAGAATGAGTGAAGGCATCCGTTCACTTCACTGCAAATTTCGGTAAGAGACAATAGTCTTCTACCGGCTCTGCCACTTCAATGCATCTCTACGCTCCCTCACACAGCTCTCGCGCGCTTTCCCTCCCGTTCGGTCCTCCAGCGACAAACAAAATAATTTAAAATCTTCCGCGTTTCAGTGCTTACACCATGCACCACGACATTTTTTTGCAATTGCACTTTTTGGAATGTCAACGCAAGGAGGCGGCACGACTGTTTTTTTTAATAGTTTAGGCAAAACGCTTTTCACGGCTGAATTTTTTTTTTTGCTATTGCAAATATTACAAGGCCAGTATTTTTAAGTAAACGAACCCGGCATATAACACATATGCATTGATGTTATGTCTCAAATATACCTCTTTTCTTTTTTGCCCAAAAATGTTGTCAAGTATGAACATCGCCACGAGATTTAGTTGTCTCCAAATGTCTTGTCTATATATAAACGTAGTCTGTATGGATGTTTGTAACTTTTGTCCGGGAGGCTGAATCGAGGAGCAGACGAACGCACGGAGGGACATGACAGACAGACAGACAGACAGACTACCAAAATTTTTGGGTTTATATATCCCGAAAAGGGCTATAGTTCTGAAAAAACTAGGCATGTTATCCACTCACAATCAAATCACAAAAAGTGCTCCTACTGGTATCTAGTTACTGCCGCAATCTTTTAGCCAGGCTGACTATGGCTGAGTACAGCTGGTAGGACCAGCAGAAAAATTCTGCACTGACATCTAGGTTTGGTAGAGGGTCACGTTAATAAGTCTAGCGTAGGTTTATTAGAATACTGGAAAATTGTAGCGTTATCGAAGCGGTGAAGCAGCATTAGGGCCAGGAGAAATAAGTGTACATTATCATTATGAGAACCGCCATTATTATCATAAAATGTTCAGTGCTGCTAATGGTGACTGGAGAGTGTCCCTGGTACGAGAGTGCTACCTAGGCTACGAAAAGATAAACAGTTCTTATTGTTACTCCATGGCGACCTTCATCGAGTAAAGCATTCAAATGACTTTTTCACAGCTTCGTGCTAGGTGACTGGCTTGGACGCAGTGCCGCAGAAATCAGTTGCCAAGCCTATACGCCCTCTGTTCATTTTTAGTACTGGTTTTTATGTTTTAATTCCTTGCTTTATGTGCATTGTAAATTTAGCACTCCATGAAATATTTAACCCTTCTAAGGTGAAGTAACCCCACATACGTTATGGGACGCCTATTTTGTATTCTAAGCAACGGAAGCCATTCATTGAGGTACGAGAAATCGTCTGGGTGGTAGAGCTGATTGTAACGATGCATGATAAGTCACTGTACAGAAAGTCATAACTTGTTGTATAGGCACCCTGATTATGCACAGGATTTCGTAATCTTTACATTAGAGTGTTGAAGTTAGTGACATCAAACTATGCTCGCTTTGGCTATTTTTTGGAGTGCGCACGCTAAAATATCATTCCTCAACTGAAGCTGATTATGGTAACGGCAAAGTTGTGACCGGTGGCGGAGTCTCCCGTTACCTGTTCAGGGAATCCATATGTACAATCACTAGCTTGTATTACTATACGGGGTGGCGTGCCTTGTGTGACAAGAGCGCTCGCAATGTTTCTTATTGCTAACGCAATCTTATTGAACATTTATTCAGAAATTCGGCTTCAAAGACGTGTTGGGGCGTTTGCAGGAGTAACATTCAGATGTCTGTATTCCTCAAAGGTTGCGACTGACTTTGTTTTGTGAAGGCATTGTGCGGGTTCTAGTTTACGGGTTCTATTAGGATTTATACGAAGGGGACTGCTTTAAAATATAGCAAATGTGCTTGGTACAAGATACGAAGATCAATAGCTCATGTAGTGTATCACTCCACTGAAGCGACAAAAGGCCGCGATGTCAACGGGCGCGCGCGGGCGCGTTTCGAAAGGGGATTCCTCCTAATGCGTGACATGATCTGATTTTTCTCGCGTTGTTTGTTTGTCTTCCCTGCAGCAATTTACAAGGAGAATCAATCAGAAAAAGTACGGAAACGACTCGTGTCACGCTCAAAATACCCAAGTAAATAACTCTGCGGAACGCGGAGGAGCAGCAGGTTGAGGGGAAGAGGCGGCAGGCCACGCTTTCGTTGTCGTTCTAAAGGGCCCGCCGAGTATACTTCCTTCTTACACCCAATTTAAATTTTGATGTATATTTTGGCTGCTGCTGTTTCAGGCGGGAAGAAGCAAGTACAAAGCCTCCAAAGCAGCAATTCATTCGTTGTAGCCAAAGTTATCAACGTTGCAAATATTTGTCTGGTAAGCAAGATTTTATTTCACCAACAGTTTAACAGCATACGGTTATAAAGCGGGAGAGGCAGTAAATCGCACTGTATACCATCATGGGTTGTACATTACTTATTGCCTCGTTTTACTGCCTTGTTTAAATATGTATTTTAACGTTCTAGTAACCAGCTAATAACCTTAGGAAGGATATGTTTGAGTATCGTTAACCTCTTCCGAAGAATGGAATCAAAAAGCGCGCGAGAAATGTGTCAATAAAATGTAAATTGTTAAAAACAAATGCCTGATAGACAGATTAACCTCTCGTGTAATAAACGCATCATCAAAAGTAGTAAAAAAGCTAGAACATTGATGTGAGGAGTTCTCGGGCATTCACGAGTATAAAATTGGTTTAGGCTCCCATATGAAAGCTGTGTCTACGGCGCAATTTTCGGGTTTGTCGGAAATGCAATCTGAAATTGCGAATCTAGATACTGGTCGATCGACGCGTTTCTTGGGGTTTCCCAATAGGAATTACACCTGTTGGTATTTTGGCACGCCATGGCATCGCCAGGTACTACTTTTAGTGAAAACATATAAGGACTTACGTCGGTTTCATCTTGGTACATGCCGAGAGCCGGGTTTTGATCTGGCGTGGCCAAATGAGCACCGCTGAACAGAGCGGAAACAAAAAGCGCGGGAAAAACTATGTAGCAACTCATACTGCGTTCTAGAGCAGAAATAACCTGAAACTAAGGATGCCACGAATGACGATTTTTATATCCGTCGCTTAGAATGCTATCTGTCCTAGATTTTTTCCAGCCCTGAACATTTTACTGCCGTTCCAATTGTTTGCCCTCGAGCCAGAACTCGAAACGCATCGTTGACCTCGGCACGTGTACAGTTACAGCAAGGTTAGGAATTGGATAAAGGGTGCCTTCCTGTTATCATAAAACAGCCACGCTCCCACAACGTCTCTACATTTCTGATGTGGTGTTTTTAGACAAGAACGGTACTGTACCAAGGATCTTGATATGCCGCCATTTTTGGTGCGGAATTTTTGTACAAAACGACTATCACAAGGACAGTACCCTTAAACCCTAACGGTAAAATTATACTTCAAGGAGTGCAAAATAGCTAGTGTTCATACGTACGGAACGTCCTGAACGCTGTGGTAGTAAGAAGGAAAACGGGAGTTCCAATTTAGTAATACGCACAGAAAGTACCGCTAGGTAAATTCAAGTCTGCATGGAAAACAAGTTTTGTTTTTCCTTGTCTATTTGAATTTAAAAAAAAATAAATCATGCATGTATTCACGTGTATAGCTGCCCTGATTTGCACTGCACGCATGGAAGAGCGGTCACAGGTTGCATTACCACATTGGCAACAGACTGCTCCCTGCGTCATTCAACGGAGAGCAACGCAGTAATAGAAAAGAGGTAACGGAGCCGAAGTGCGAACTATCGTTCGTTCGGCTCTGGCGTTATCTGGAAAAGAATAAGGGCTCCTGGAGGAGCGTGATGTGCCTTTCACATGACGTCATCGGGGCATTTTCGATTGCATTGCTATCAGCTTTCTTATCGCTGTTCGATGTGGGAGCGGGAGGAACTTTCACGGCCTTCCATCGCGCACTTGTGCACCAACATCGCAGCTAGAGTGGACGTCAATTCAGGCAACATGTTTCACCATAGAATCAAAAACGCAGGGCTAGGTAACCTAGATGCACGTGGAAAAGAGATCGTCGCAGCTGTGGGTGTAATTGCGATGATCGGAGGGCTATAAGCATGCGCGCAGTTGACAGGGAATAGTTACCCCACAGCGCAATTACCCGAAGAAATATACTAGAAAGAGCCTTAAAGCACGGCCGCCCGATGAAATCCAGCGGCCGTGCCTCATTATGTTAATGATTTAGCACTCGCAACGTAGAAACATTGCCTACTCTCCTCGGGTATATTTCATATCACAAGGTAGTCTTGCGGAGGGTGAGGTCTGCGCAAGCAGTTCAGCATAACAGGGAGAGGGTGAAAAACAATTACCCGCACTCACTCATCTTAGAGACCATTAGCAATGCGCACATGACCGTGCGCAACGCAGACAATAGTAGTTTCTCTTGTGAATAACGCGGAAATACCATTTACAAAATATGTCCAGAGGGAAAACGTTCATAACACTGGCGCGCTTGATTTCGTGCATCACGCGGGTGTAGCAGCAGGCTCACGTACCAGCCAGCACCCTTTTTTGGTGGATATGGGTGGTCCAGGAGCAACATCACCAGCGGTTCTCCGACCCACCCGATAGAAAGCCCAGTGTTCTCGCCGGGACTACGCCTCTAAAATAACTAAGGCAGCACCAAACTATATCTCTCCTCTTTTCGCCCCACCCACATTTATTCCTTCCTCCGTGTGTTGCCTATTTTTTATATGCGAAGCATCTCATGCTCGGGGCTGTGTCCCTCCCTCCCTTGTTGTTGTCCGCCGTCCGCACTCTACTACGCATGCGCGTCTCCAGCCCCGTCAGCGTGTGAGCTGACGTCAGCACAGTCCACTATAAGAAGGAATAGTTAAGCGGCCGCAACGGGAGCTACGTGGCGCTCTTCCCACTGCGCTACAAACCACGACGGGAGCATGTGCGACGAACGCGTCTTATGTCCTACAATAATTTAAACTACGTCAAGAAGCTACTGATACAACGAAGGAACGCGAAGCTGCACGTCGACAGAAACGACGAACTGAAAACTTTATAGGAGGATATTTAATTTCCTGCGGGACATCTTTGGCGGGAAGCGCCACGCGCCTTGCAGCTCAACCAGAGAAGAGGACTAAGAGGGCGGGCAGCGGTGTAGGAGCGTGAGCACGCAATAAAGAAAGACGAGAACCAGGAGGTGTCTGATCAGGTAACGCGGGTGTTCTCTTCGCTGTCTCTACAAATTTCTACATTTCTCTGTCTCGACATGAGGCTTCACACTACGTTCCTATTGGTGCTGCGATAAATAAAACCGTATAACGGCAACACAATGGAACCTACACGGAACCCCCACGATGCTTCGCATCCTCCTCATGGTTCTCCACGGAAACATGGTGGAATTTTTTCCTCCCGCCAGTGCCTTCCGGCATTGGCCTTTAAGAAACGTCACGTGGTAGCTCGTTGTCGTTATTTTTCTGCCTCCTTCGCGGCCGGGTCAGGCCTCGAAATGGCGCCTTGGTTCTCCCGGCAGTTTCACAGCTGGGTTTATTGGAGGCGCCAGCGGATAACAACTGAAGAATTAGCTGCTCGCTCCTAACAAATGTCACGTCGGTGTCACTTTATGTTGCTTTGCGATGCTGATGTGTTGTATCTTCGGATGTTGATTAGGCATCGTCAGGGATAACAAAAGACTTGGCAATTCCGCCCGGCAAACTAAACTGAGAAGGAGAAAAGTTGTTCCATAGAATTGGACGGGCACACTTCAAGCCAACACTGCCACCACGCATTTTCAAGGTAAGCGGTGAAATTTTAAAGCGAAGCTTTACTATTCTCGTTCGGTGTTTTCACCTTCGATGCGCAGGTTCACCTTTTGACCACAGACACACCCCCTGCGACACACCCGTTGAAGCGCACCACGTGACCCGGCGGGCCCACAGCACCCAGCGTGCGAATGCTGCGCACGTTTTTATATTCTGAGAAACTTGCGGTGGCGGCTGCCGCGGGTACGGCCGCTCAGCTGATAAGCAGCCGACCAACCCGGCAACCTCCCATGCATGCCCGCTGGGTTGTCTAGGACCAAATGACTCGTTTTGCGCAGGGCGAACAGGAACGCGATGTTCTCCGTGAATGAAAGCGACTCCGGGCCTCCTTCTGTGAGCGTTGCACGGGACCGAATGGCTCTGAATCGTGGTCGGCACTACAGCTAAATCAAAGTTTCTCAAGTTGCTTAACCGAAGGCTTTGCGTTTGATATTCAAGGTTAGCGGAGCCAAGCCACAGCCATTCTTTGTTCTCGCTTTGTTAAATTCTGTGCGCGTTTGAAAGGTCTCTTACGAAGAAATGTGTATTCGTTCCGCAACGGTCGCCACACTTTGCGTTGATTGGACCTTACTTTGGACCTTATGGTGTGTATTTGTTGTGTGCGCACTTACCTCCCAGCTTAATGATCAGTGGTGCAGCATGTCCAGCGTGTTGCCGTAAGGTTGCCGTGCCGTAAAGATTAAGTTACCCTGAACTCTCGCTTGTTTTTGTTGACGGCAGCTTGCGTGTGACTGTGCAGCGTGTGTGTTGCGAGTGCTTGTGGGCTGTTGCGTATTGCCCTGTCTTCTCTGTACGCGACTCGGGTAGTATTATAAGCCCGTTGTCATGACGCTGGGGTAATTTGCGGCGTAATATGCACATGTTAGGTGCCGCGCATATTGCGGGTATGGAGAAATAATTGCAGCTAGCTAAGTATTCAGGGCCAGCTAATTTAGTGACCGCACCGTCGACGTCAGTTTGCTTCGAAATTCTCTTAATGCCGTGTTAAATTCGCGCACGTTTGAGTAAGCACTTAAAATACATATTCGCTATGCAACGGCTGTGCGCCCCCTATTTTCTGCATGAATAGTGCGCAAAGAATCGTTCATTACGTCTTAACGTTTGCTTTACACGTAAGGCTGTGTGTATTGCAATTTGCGCACTTACTTCAGCTTAATAGTCAAAGGCGTAGCCTATCGAGTCATTACGGTGTTAACCACAACACACTTTGCAAATATATTTTCATCAGATTTATTTTTGCCACCAAGACGTTTAAAACGCATGTATTGTCCACCAGTTGAACGTATATATGGCACTGAGCAGATACGCGAACACGAATTTGACCCTAGCAAAGCTAAACGGTCGCTAACACAGTTCAGCAATGCATCATCGCCTATACGTGCGTAGTGTTTGTGGCGTATCTGTGACCCGGTGCCTACTTTTTTTCACTTCTGAACAGGATTATTTCACAGAGAGTTTAGCAATGAATGGAGAAGATAGGCGTTAAAAAACGGAAACGAAAGGCCACACCAAGCATTTGTTCTCACAGGAAGCCACCTCAGCAACACAAGCCATCTTGTGGTGCAAACGGGCGGCCACATCCCCAACGTACCATCTACGCCGCCAGGCTTCCTACGCACCTCTGCTCGGGGGCTCCTTGCCTCATCGCCATTTTCGCTCACATTTCTTAATCTAGGACTTTCTTCCATCCAAGTTTTATGCGCTGAGTTTTCCGCCACGCCAGACACGGATGAAGCTCGAGCTTATACAGCTCCGCTTGCTGTAATTAAGCCCCTTACATAAAAGAAAAATAGTTAGAAAGTGAAGCTTTCTCCATGTCCACTGAACCAACTCTAAGTCCACAATTCAACTTCTAAAAGTTCAAATCTAAACTGGCAAAATCTGAAGCCAAAGTCCACTGCAATTGAGCCGAAGTCCATGGCCAATGCCCGCGCTACGAACCCGAAGGAAATGCTGAGCGCCCCATAGGAGATGATAGCGCAGTCGGATAGAGGCCGGTTTCATGAAGCGAAAGACCCGGGTTCGGTGCCGAACACTACAAGTGTTTTATACGTGCGGAGTGCTTTAGGGGCTCGGCCGTTGTTGTAGCTCACCTGCGGCCACGCTATGCAGCCAACGCAGTCATGCGGCGCCACGGACCCACAAAGAAGGCCGCGGCGTCATGCACCCAGACAGAAGCTTCGAAAAGATACCCGCTTGTCCTTAGATTAAGATTTGCGGCCAACAATTAATAAGGAGATGCTTGATCAAGAGGTTTATATAACCAGAACCGTTCAAAACTCTGGTATGTTTTATAGTTTCATGCATGGCTCCATTATTTCACGCTAAGAAAACTGGAGGTATGTCAGAAGCAAAATATATGTAATTAACCAGCAGTACCCGCATCAATTTATATACAAATACTCGTGGGGTTGGATTTTACCGCACTGTGGCTACCGAACAAATGTCTACCGAACAAAAACGATCCCATTCAAAATGGCACACAAACGCTCCAGCAAATCCGAGATAAAAGCAAGCACAAAAAACAAATCCCACTGGCGATTCTCTACGCAGATGAAGTAACAAAAGTTACAGAAAAAGATGCGAGCTTTGCCAGTTGAAGGCGCGCGAGCACTGCGAGGACGGGAAAATTGCGTTGGGTTGGATAAACCTCTGTTCAATTTATTAAGAGAGGAGGGAGACAGAGAGCGGAAGTTTGTGATGGGTGGTAGGAAAGAGAGAAGAAAGGCACCACAGCCCGTATGGCGAATCACTGCTCTGCAATTCGGACAGCTTTCATGTTGAGTGGAAGTGGTTTAACTCGTTCTTGGGACGAGCACTCCTCGCACCTGCACATTGGCTTCTTGCTTCCTCACAACTTTCACTCACACTTCTTGGCGTAGAATTCATTTCCTTCGTCGACACTTTGTTGTGGCGACTTTTAAACGACGCCAGGAACGGATGGCACATCGGCTTAGACATCTACGCTGTTAACAAGCGTGTGGTACCGCACAGCAGACCAAATAGCTGTGCGTATTGAGTGGTGTCTAAAGGTTGTCGTGCCCGAGCTGGTCAGCTCCTAGGATCCACAGCGCCAGGCGTTATAGCTGGTGCGTTTCAGAGAACGAGAACTTCACTAGTACTTAGCACTGTCAAACTTTTGTTGGTGGGAGGATGATCCTCTGATAATACTACAACTAGTGTGTTCGTAAAATCGCAGCCTTAGAAGCCCTATTTAAGGCCCGTTTCAAAGTTTCTTTGGAAGCGCGAATGGGCTACATTTTCGACATTGGGATCCCCACCTGCGTCACAGGAAGCCCAGATAGCATTTTTTGAACAGCCCAGAATGGATTTCGTGTGGTTAAGAAAATTTGTGGAGTTTGGTATTAGCAACACAACTGGGGCGCTCCTCCAGAAGGGCCACGACAGCTAGCTTCGGAGTTTTTAGCTGCTAAAATTAACAAAGTAGTAATACCAGGGCATCCAATGAACCTTGAGCGAAACCAGCTCAAGCACGTGGAGCACGCTTGGCATATTTAGCGCACCCGGTTGAGGCCGCTCACGCTGAAAAAGCAGGGCTTCTGCAAACATACGCGTGCTGCGACGCCTAGAAAGGAGGAGCAATGTGCACTCTGTTGTAAAAGAAGATAAAGCCCCTTATTTATTTTAAACCCCTGCCTTGCCCCAGTATTCTTTCAAAGCTCCGTCCTGTAATAGCGGCGCGGGGCGCCTCCGATTTTCTCAGTATTCTGTTCGTCCACTGAATAATGTTTGTTGCGTGGTTTGAGCGTTGCTGCAGTGAAGCTTACCGCAAGCCCAAAACAAGTAGGCGAAGGAGTTTACTGTAGCGAAAGGAACGTGCCCTTCTCCCGACTCTATCACGCCTATCCGTGTTTGTTTACGTGCGCACGGAGAGCGTAGTATCAGATATTGCCGCTCTTGAGCACCTCATTAACGTGTTCGAATACGGACGAGTGCGTTGTAGGCGCTGAAGGTGTGTCATCCGTCATCGATTGTGTTTTTTATTTGTATGAAGACGGCTGCGGTGGGAAAATCTTATCGTATCGGCCGCTCCTATCATTTCGACTAGGGCGAAGTCTTCGTTCGGACCGAACAGCCCCGCGTCTGGGGCAGCAGAGACTGGCGGCGGCCTGGGGACTTAGTTCGTCTTTTATTTGCTGCTAAGCTTGGTGAGCCGAGAATCAAATGCGAGTGACTTCGTGGCTGCGGCTGGCATCGAGGCGCCAACTGTCGGCGCTCATTAGCGTCATGATAAACTACTGCGCTCTGTCTGTCCTAGACGACAGCACCATCTGAATGAATAAGGTAGTGGGAAAGATGTCAGGCGTGTTCGTAGGCCTACTTGCGCTTGAATTCATAGCGCAGTGGGCACTGCGCTCTGTACCTCCAGTTGCGGTGAGGTAGTTCGTGGGTCGAATCCGGGTGGAGCTGCGTTAATGAAACTTTTTCTGGCAATGTCATTTCGGTACGGATATGACGCCCGGGAGATCTCGGTGTACCCGGTGTAACACTTTCCCGTTAAAGAAACGACTGTAGATGCTGTTAGCTTCGTCGAGAAAGATCGGTGAAGAGCAAAACAAAATAAACAAACACATTTGGAAAGTTGTTCTCGCTGTTGCTACTCCTTTCTTCGTGGCATATGCCCACTTGGGAGGTTGGCCGGGTTTCCAAAATTTATAAAACGGTGAATTGGACAAGCAACAGTTACAGAACAGGGCGTGCCGTATGAGACCTGAACGTGATGGCACGTGCGTAGGACAGGTGCACCGGTCAAAAATAATCCGGAGCCCTCCACTATGACGTGCCTCATCGGCCCGTTAAACCCTACAATCAATCAATCAAGAACAGGTGTACACAAGCCGAGCAGAATCCCAATTCGAGGGAGGCTGTCGCGTGTGCCACTCTTCCTGCCAACAGATTTCCCAAGGAAATTAAATAGAAGATGCTGAGGCAAACAGGGCATAGAATGAAAGAAGCCGGTCGATTTAATTGGGGCCAAAAGACAAAGAAATGAAAGCGTTGAAAAAGGCGCAAGTGCAATATATCACTAAATAAGTTGTCAATACGTATTGCCAGGCTTTCGCCTACAAAGCACGTAAGCAGAAAGAAGTGTCCTGGTAAATTTTGTATTGGACAGCGGCGGATGGAGGGTTTTGATAACGGAATACCGAGAAGATATTGCGAATGCGGGGAGTCTCCATTATACGCTTATTTGGCTGGTCGGCCACGTGAGTGCATCCTCTGCCACCGATGGCAGAAGCTACTTCTTAGCCCAAAATCTTTTAAAGCAGAAGCTCATATAAATACCTGAAATCAAAAATAAATGAACGTTGTAGTGAAATACACCATAATAAAAATAAAAGCACAGTAAGAGGAAGTAGTTGAATCACCTTGGGCCCAGTATTCACCAGTGCAACAATGGAGCGAGAGAACGCAATGCGAAATTCCGCAGCACCCTAGCCATGCTCCTTAGAGCGCTCTGGCCAGGGCCAGTTACGTCAACTGAATAATGAGCAAGTAGCATCAATCGGATTTTTAAAGCTATTAAACTACGCCTCACAATATTCCCATCATGTTACGTGGGTGTAGCCTGAGATTGTGTGTCCCCAGTTTCGCTCAATTTCTGACCTCCTGTAAAAGCATCCCTGTTAGCAAATTTGCTAACTGTTGTGTTGCTTATAGTTTGGCAACGTATTTTGCCAAACTGTTATTCCTGGAATGTTTGTTTTCTGCTGCTGATATTTGCCATCATTCTCTTCTTCACTCGACGGCATCCGTGTTTTCGCTTGTGTTGCTCATGTGCCGCTCACGCTTAGACCAGAAATAAGTCCTGCTTTGCAGTGAAATATTTTTTTAAAATATGCGAAGAATAAACATTTCTTTATGCCACTATGAGGAACAGTTCACTGAAATATTCAGAAAAATGAAAGTACCCTCATTTTCCAGTTTTATTAAAGGATAATAATGTATAGAGGAGGCAAGCTGGTTGTGGAAGAGAAGGTGAAAATGATTTGGAAGCCTGTTTTGTACGGGCCGTTGAACATCACATTAGGTTTGACCCTACAAGCCTCTGTTTTCCGGACTGTTGGCTTGGTTCCATATAAGTATTAGTTTGAGTGTCTCGCAAAGGTTTCTTGCCAGCATTCTTTCGGAGTATGGGGTCAACAGGGACCACACAGACTAATTTTTCTAGCTACAGAAACTACAATCCATTAGGCTCTCGGCGCGCAGGTTCCCTTGACTTAAAAGCGTAGCTCCCTCGGACATCTTGCAAACGTACTGGCCACGTGTTCCGCTGCGTTTCCAGCTTTACCACGCTAGGCTCATCTCCACAAATATTCGATTAAGAGACTTATGCTACCACGATTTGTTTTGAAATTTCCAATTTAAAATCCTTTTAGTTGTTACAATTGTTACAAATTTGATATTATCAATGAACCTACATTTAGATGTTTACGTGTTGTGTTTAACGTAGAAAGCCTAAATCAAGAATGCGGACGTAAAATTTTTGCGATGCCGTTGAATTCTTTTTTTTTTCAAATTGGGTTCAATAAAACAGGCGCTTAAAAGTCTTTCCTATTAAATGTAGGGGCCTTGGTACAGTGAGAGGTAGATTGCCGTTTCAAGCTGAAAAATGTGTCAACGTGAATCATTATTTACGCTTACCTTGCTTTACACTCGGCTTCTGTTTAAAGGTGCAAAACCTGAATGTGGTTTGTCCTATCTTTCTGACTGCCATATTTATTCTGCTCATGTTTGCATTGACACGCATAAAGGGCAAAGTTAGGCTTAGGCAGGGTGGATATGCTTGAGGTAGTAATATATATTCATACCAATTTCATAATTTTGGGATAGGGTATTATCAGGACTGTGGGGCTAGTTAATTGGTTTGCGGTCTTGCAAAATTGCAACAGCGCGAATAAAACTGCACGTGAGATTAGAAAACACTTAGGACCCAGACGGGCGCTGACTACCAACTGTTAGTTTTTTGACGTAGAAGTCAATTTATTAGTCAACGAGATTATTAATTTGCGCGATGACGTAAGCGTTGCCACCCTTTGTAAAACATGCGCCATAATCTCGCACGTGTCGAGGTTGGAAAGTAAAAAAGTAAAGAAGGCCGGCTCTCACTAAGCATTTGGATGCATAAAAGCCCGCGTGCATTTTCGTTGCTTACTTTGCTATGCAGCAAGCTTCCAAAGAAATGCCTTTACTGTTTATACTTCAGGGTCGCTGGGTTTTGCCAGCGAAATGTGAAAATTTATTTTGAAAACAACGCTCAGTCGGGAATTTAGTGAAACAAAGTAAATGCACGTTTTTTTATATAGTTTTAAATTTGTCACTGAATGGCTGGCATCTCATTTAACTTAAAAAAACGATAATTAGGATGGGAGATGTTTCTATGGCGTTAAATTGTCGGCTATAAACTTCTAGTGTAAATTCCAAGGCCGGTAACGTTTTCTAGAATTCCTGTTTAAAAAAAGTAGTTTAATTTTCACCAAATGTACGTCAGCTTTCAATTCTATAGCGGCTAAACCTGCACCCTCGTATGCGTTGGTAAGCAGCAGGTCAATGTATACAGAATTGGAAAATATGTGGCAAAAACCTAGTGGTCCAAGAAGGTTACGTCTTTAGCTCACGTGAATAAATTGTTGTTGGCATGTTTCGTAAAATACCTGTAAAGCTAAATATCATCTCCTAATGCAAAAGGTTGGCACAAAATCACTCAAATTATTTATGTTTTCTGTCCTCTCTCAATGTAGTTCCTGGTGTTAGTACAGCAACTATATTTTGTTATTCACGAACTCAGGGGTAGGAGCAATAGTGAAATAATTGTAGATAAAAACTAGTGCACATCACATTCTGCACAGAAAGAGATTGAACAATTTTCCACATCTTAAAAATGAAATTCTCTTAGTGTTTTCAATACGACAGATTTTCTGATGGTTCAGTACCCAGTGAGTTCTTCACTTCCCTGAGCACGAGGTCGCGGGTTCGATTCCCGGCCGCGGCGGCCGCTTTTCTGATGGAGGCGAAAAGCAAAAACGCCCGTGTGTACGAGATTTCGGCGCACGATAAAGATCCCCAGGTGGTCAAAATTAATCCGGAGCCCTCCACTACGGCGCGCCTCATCGCCTGCGTTGCGTCGGCGCGTGAAACCCCCACAATCAAATCAAATCATTCTTCACTTCCGTTGGGAACATCTGATGACCGGGAACCTGCTCGGAAATTATGAAAATTTGCTTCGATCATACGTCTTACAGGCTAAAAATCCTGAGAGAATAAAATTATGGTCTCTAACTCTATGAAGCACAAACAGCAGTGCAAGGTCTGGTACATATCCTCGCCCAGGTAATGAAATTAGGATGTTTGAAAAAGATTTCACGAAATATAAGAAAAATATCATCAGAAACGTGTCTGGTTTTTTTACGATCATGAAATGCATATCCCTTGAATTGAATGATCATGTTTCAGGGCACTGTTTCCATATTCTTGATTTAAAACTTCAATTCATTAAGGAAAATTCATGCAGACTGCAGCAGTCGGTGTCTTTAATTTCTCTGGAAGCTTAATGCACCATTGTTTTACGCCAGGTAAAGCATTGAAAACAGACGTTTCTTGATGCGGAGAAAAATATTTCGTGGAAAACTGTGCTTTGTTGAAGTTTGTTTAACAGTAATGGCCGATAAAATTTTAAACATTTTCAGCCTAGAAATATTTTAGGCCGAAAGCCCTAGATGTCTGAGTTTTAAGAGACACGTTAGGTACAAAGAATTAGCTGACCACTCATTTAAACATAACTTGTGAGAGCGAGCCGATCAATTCTGGTTCGCGCGAATTCAATTCTACGGCGTCACACTGCTCGCACCATATAGAAGACTGTTGTTTCACTTTTGACTTTGTATCACAGCCACGTGGAGGCACCGCGAGCTCTTTTCGTATTTCGAAGTGAAAACATCTTGAAGAAGTATTTTTTTTATTTGCTCTCACAAACATCCCGCAGCCATGTATTTTTTATTAAAGGAACAGTGAAACTATCACCTATGTATTTATGTCTTGCCTGGAATGTGCCGAACATCTTGTTGCTGAGCAATGGTGACAAGTATAAACACTGCCACCAGTCTGTGTAGATCAGAAATGCTTTGCCTCAAACTTGTGGTGCAAGGGTTCTCTTAACATGTTGCACTGGTTGTAGGCACTTGCTCTCTCCACAACTCTGAGCCCGCGTTATCACGCCTCGTCTCATAAAAGCCTCGACCAGGGACCCTTTTCCTGCTAAAGTTGCAAGGTACACAGAATCGTTCAAAGAAGTTCAAGTTGCCAGGCATCGCGCGCCAAGAAAGGGCGCAAGCCGCTGAGCGCAAGCCCGGATTCATGCAGCAAGAAAGGAAAACAGTGCGAGAGGAGGGTTGGCGGAGCGGTCTCAGAAAGGACTACGCAGCCCGTTAGAGAAAAGACGAAAAGCTACACCAAAAAATTGTAGGCGTCTGCAGCACGTTCAATACAAGCTCCCTTGAGTGATGAAAATATGGTCGGGGGCGAGAATGATCATCCTGGCTAGCGCCCAGAACAAGCATTGGAGGGCGCAATCGAGGGGCTTCCAAATGGTGACGTCTGCTGATCAACATGAAGGTCGAGAGCAGATTGACAGATGGCCCGATTCCTAACACGTTTTAGGCATGCCATGTAATTTTAACGAAATGACCACTACTTAAGATTGTTAGTTTTACATGGCAACCATTTTTCCGTGCTTTTATGCAAGGACTTATTCTAGTTCTCACGTCTGAGAAAAATAGGAATGTCGGAATATGTTTTCTGAGCACAAATGCACGTAAGAATAAAATATATATTTTGGGGAAAATTTCTTACACCGGCGGGATTTGTGCAGTGCGTATAACTTTGTTCAGTTGGTAATATTTTAGTTGTCCACTTTTGACAGCGTGGGAATTTAGCTCCGCATTTTAAATTGAGCAAGCCATGAGCTCAATATTACGCATTGCTCAATAGTGCCGTTTCAAACTAACAGCTATCATGTACCTGATTTGCGGAGGTAAATATCAACGTCTAGAGTATAAACGTTTTGGCTACCGTCCCACCCACCAAACGTTAAAAAAACACTCGCGCACTGCAACTTAGGGGGACACGGTCGGATTACCTAGTTTATTCAAGTTATCTGGCGACTTCAATTTGCGCTCCATGTTATATAAAATGTAAATGATGCCACCTTCAAAGCATGTTTGCTCTTGAATACCCTTATTACTTAAAAACGCTGTGATGATTATTTCAACCCTAACTAGGGAGCCGGTGTTGTGGCAATTTTTTGTGCCATTTCAAAGAAAAAAAATTGGACCCATCTCCCCACGAGGGGGACTCGAGTAAATGCGTCGCGTAGGGGGTGGGTGTATTGCGTTAACGTTAGTGTTCGGGGGGTGGTGGTGGGGTGGTAGTGAATGTGTTAACTATTATTGCTTATTACTATTTATTATTATTATTTCTTTCATATATTAATTATTACTTTCGTGATTTTGCGACTCGAGTCCCCCCTCGTGGAGAGATGGGTTTTTCTTTTTTTTTGTGACGCAAGAAGTGAAGGCAAGGAGTAGGTTGTTGTAAGTCGTTATTTATTTATTTGTTGCTGTTGTCGTTGTATTGGACGCTGAGAACGTCGGCTTCGTGGTCGCTAAAGTGTACTGTTAAGGGGTCTTTAGGCAGTGGTCGTGCGTTGCAGCAACTGGTGAAGACGAGATCGATGCAACTGCTGCCGTGTATCAGCAGCTTCTTGACGTAGTTTGAATGAGTCAAGTATATAAGGCGCGTTCGTACCCTTTGATTCTGTGTCGCTTTTGTGGCGCAGTGGGAAGAGCACCATGAACCTCGCGTTCCGCCCACAGGGTCGTGGGATCGAAACCGGGCACCGATAAGTATTATTTTTTTTATATAGTGTAGGAGGAGGGGTGCGGACCTGTTGTTGAGAGCGAGGAGGGTAGCGTGGTGCGGGAGAGGAGGAGTGGGGGAGAGGGCGCACCTGCGCGCTGAGGTGTTGCGGACGGACGGCGGAGGCTACATGTGAGTTAAAGAAATGCTCTGCATTTAAAACAGTCTTTCTTTGGGTACTTGGATGCGGACATTTTGGTCGGCCTATCTGTATATCTGTATGTCCTCCTGCCTGTCTTTTTGTTCCTCAATTCATCTGCCCGATGAAAGTTCACGGAGATATTTATTGAGATGTTTATGCCCGCAACGCATTTCTAAATCTGAAATTCGGGTGGCAAGGTTCATACTTGTCAACATTGTTGAGCAAGAAAAAACGTTACGCTCAAATGAGCAAAAAAAATCAATTGATAAGCGATAGTTACAATGTTACTTTAATAAAAGCCCATGGATAGTTGAATAATGTGATAGCAAATCAAAAATACCAGATCCACTGTAGAAAACACGCCACTGAGGTAATCGTGCCGCTACCTTGGGGTGGCCTTGGGTGAGCACGATCGTGTGTTTCCCCGGGCAACGGCAGCTGGAATTTTCACATGTGCGTTCGCCGGTACGTTTCGCGGTTTGCATGCAAATAATGCGCACAGAGTGCATATGGCTCTGAATAGGGGGGCGTCACATCACGCGGTTTTTCACCCTTCAGCGACCATGCCAGTGGTTACTGAGTGTCAACTCTACACGCGAAAACATTCTCTCAAAACACGAGCAAAAGACTAAAAAGGACATTGCCGCGGAAACGCGCCGGTGTGTCGACGCCATTCACCTAACGCGTTCCCGCGAAACGTCCGGGCAACGTGATGAGCGGATAGCGAAAAACTGTGAGGCGAGTCGCGCCCACGGGCAACAGGACACGCACCGAGCGCGCGACGCGCGAATCGTCGGTGTTCTACCCTTCAATGACCATACAATGAGTTGTCCAGAAGTGCAAAGTCTAGAAGGCATCACATGCCTAGAAAACGCGACGAAAGTATTTGTCTGCCGGTGTGTCGGTCTGCTGTCTGTCTGTCGGCGTGTCGTTTTTTCACACTATCGTCTTTCGGCGACAGTTGCAGCGAAGCAAGCACATACTTTGCCCATTTATTAACTCCATTTCGAGAGAACTATGCACTCGCGGCAATGCAGTCTCGCCCGGTTTTTTTGTATGGGTAAAAACAGCAGCTGGTCAAGTAAGTATGACGGAATCGCGTGTATAAGCCACTCTGAAATATATGTAAATGAGATGGAGGTGTCTTAATGAAGTGGGCTTAGAAGGCTATTCAATTCAAGCGCTGTTTTTCCGGTGCCAAAAGCTTTAACAAACCGAGGCAGCACCAAGTTTTGTTAAGGCGAATACTTTCCTACTTTCGGGTATGCTTATTGCATTTAAGATGCCAGGCACGGTGCGTGTTAAATGGGGTTTTGCAAAAAAGCGTAATGTTTATGATTTGTTTGTGAGTAGCTTAGATCTACAGCTGGGTTCATAATATTGCAGAACTGTTTTAAAAAAAGATACGTAGCAGTTCTAACCTTCAATTATTCATCTTATTTACGTATCTGTAGATTTACACTAAATGTAAGCAAACCTTGATTTCTGAACTGTTCGCATTTATAGGTGTAAAACAAAAGACCCTTAAAAGATTGGGCACTCAAAAGAATCGCCATTTTGTTCACTGGTATTCTGTTTTGGTCTGACCTGATCTGACCTGTACTCTGGTCATTCTGTACAGTGTTATTGTAAATAAGGGAGTTTTAAACAGTTACCGCCTTCAGTGCACCAAAAGGCTGGAACAGCACTAGGCAGAGTACTAGGCAGGCAGATGGTTTTTAAACTGCAGACGTGTTTCCATTTGGACGACTTGTGAGTTGCCTTATTTAAGACTCAGCGGCTAAACATAAGTCGAATAGTTGTGTGCGTCTTACCCCATTTTTTGAGCGACATGTTTTATAAGTTTTAAAGTGTTACCATCTTCACTATACCAAAAGGCGGGCACAGCTGTAGGCAGAGCAGTAGGCACGCAGGTGGTTTTGAAAGTGCAGACCTCTTTGCATTCGGACGACTCCTGACAGTTACCTTGTTTAAAACTCAGTGGCTGAATACACGTTCAACAGCTCCGCGCGTGTTACCACTATTTTCCGAGCGACATACTTGTTTTTTATCACCGGTAGAAAGGTTCCCACTTTGCAGAAACAGTAATAGGCCGGGCGGATGTGCTTGAACAAAATAACTGAGTAGTCGCCCTGCTTTTTTAGTTCAAAAGGGGGTTTTTAGTTGTCTTTATCTTCCTGTATGTTTCGTGTGTATGCGTGTATATTTTATGTTTTTTACCAGCAGTTCGTAAAATATAGGTCATAACCTTACTAGTCGGAATATCGAAAAACACAAAACGTAAATAGATACGGCTGCCACAGAAGGCTGGGACGTCTTATCGAACCCAGGCGTTAGTGCTCTGCAGGAAAGAAAATTAGCGATAATAGCCTCAGGTAACCTCAGCATTGCGACGCTGGCCTTTTTCAGCACATTTGTCAATGCACATACTGGCCCGTCATCATTACTTGAGAACAACCCTCGTGTCGGAATTTGCCAAAATGAAGCTGGCGAAAGTTTTTGTATATTATTTTAAATGCGTCCTTTTTTACCCAGCAAGCCACTAACATCTCTTCGACGCCCTAAAAAGATCCGAACGTCTATGTCCCAGCAGTATCGCTATTAGACATCCGTACAACGCGCAATATTTTAATGAAAATTTTTGGATGTTGAGATAACATTGCTGGTACCTTAATGTCGGACGTTCTTTCAACTTTGCTAAAGACGTACTCTCGATATTGCTGTTGCGCCATTTGGGGACGGTATTTAGACATATTTTGCTGACGTCGTTTAGATGTTGCTGGTATGTCCGTTTTTTTACTTCTAACATGTCAATGCAGTTACATTTATTTTAGCTATATCTGCTATACTTTATTTTCAAACTCTCCGCAGGCGTACGGTATTGAAGTTACCGAGGGGTTTTGTGTGTGTTATGTAAGGGTTTTGTACCGAGGGGTTTTGTGCAAGTATTGTGATCCACCATTATTGCTTTGAACCTTTGACCTTCAAAACAGTAGCCCAATACCGAACCTCACGGAAAGAAAGCGGGACTTAGTGCAGAATTCGTTTAGAAGCGACGTTGCAACGAGCCTTGTAAGGTTTTTTTTTGGTGGGGGGTGGTGGAGGGACGGGGGGGTCATTGCCGTCAAATCTGAACAAAATAAGATTGGATGATGAACGAAGACGCAATTAGCAGAACTTTACTTGCTACTTGATTTAACCTTGATGTTACGTACCGACTGCAGCTTCGTGAATTCGAAGCGTGAGCAAAGCAAATTTAAGCGCTGCATTGATACTGAGGTTACCGTCAAACGTCACTTGTAGGTTAAACGGCAAGGTACTCTGCCTTTTTTGCCTTGAAAACAATTTTGATGACACCCTCATTGCAAAAAAAACTACTAAATCCGTGAGGTTTTGCCAAGATTCGAACCATACACTTTCAAAACACAACGCCAGCACCTAAGCTCCAATCCACTCGACCACGCCGGAAAACAATGAGTTTCCCCAAGAATTTGGTACCCTAACAGAGGCTGACAAGAGAATATTGTCCGGTGATTCGTTTTGGTCGTATTTGACAACTTTTGGCAGTGCTAACGCCTGCTTCTTCCCCACCGATCTTGGAGGCGAGGTCAATTATGCTAATACAGCAAGTGGTGTAACCAAAGCTCCCTTATTTAAGCCAAGAAAAGCTACCACGCTTTATCGTTCCCCCTATGCAAGCTACGGTAGCCGCGAATAAAATTGAATGCACCGATAGATTTCTGGCGTTGATAAACTTTGTTCGTTACGCACCCATCTTGCAGACAAGCCCATCATGCTAACACTACAAGCGGTGTAGCGAGAGCTCCCGTATTTAACTCGCAAAAAGCTCTCGAAAACCCCCGATCTACCCGATGAAAGGCAAGCTAGCCACGGAGGAATACGCACTTTCGAACAGAACTAGCATGTAATTTGCCTCAAGGCACAAAATTACCGCACGTTAAAAAAATGATTGTTTTCTGCGAACGTAACGACCCCAAACCAGGAGATGGACATGGAATCCGGACGATGGCGCCTGCTTTCGGACGCTTTCTGGCCCTGCGTCGACGCTGATATCTGGCGAACAGCATAGACATCGGCGGAGCTACGTAGGAGCAGTGGGAGAGTGAACTTGCCAGGTCGGACCTAAAGCAGCTTTGGCTCGCTGAAAGGGCGAAGTGGGCAGGCCGCACCAACGGAGTCCTGGACAGAGGACCCAGCCCACTTCGAAGCTCGATCTACCTATTCAATAAAGTTTTTCACGCGTCCTCCTCCTTTCGCGTCAGCTCACGCCGCCGTGCATTTTGCCGACGCCGTCAACGCGGGGCGATGTCGACGCCCGAAAGCACAGAAAATGCGCTGCACGTGGTTGCGGCCTCAGAAAAAAACTGTAAAATTACGGCACCCAAAACCACACGGCAGCTGTATTTCCACCGCAGACCCTGAAAGTGCCTTAAATGCCGTAATCCAGATTGTCGACGCAATTACGGTTTTCTTTAAAACATACCCACGCTCAAGCTCTTCTTGTATATAATTGGCAACTAATATCTGTATTTACCATTAACTTGGGCATCTATTTCGGAACGCGTTTTATCAAGGTGGGTGTCTTTCAGGAACTAGTTTTTCCCTCGGACGAACACGAGACAGGAAGTCGCTGCACGGCGAGTCCGATCGTCCGACAGTTGTATTAACTGCACTCCGTATCGATACGCGTGCTACAGGCCGGTGACGGCACGGGTGTGCACGCCTTAAACTTTCGTTATTTTGGTGATTTGACTATCATGGATTTATCTACCGGACGGAGAAATAATGCCAAGTAGTGGAGGTAAGTGAGTACTAGTGAACCTTGTTTTCTTGTCATATGTATTTAACTTAGTGGAGTTGCTCTCGAACTTCGGTACGCGTAAGCGGTTAGCACTAACGATTTGAGGGATTCGCTTTGTGCGTTGCGGAGATTTGTCAGTTGACCTTTGTACCTGGCTGCTGCGTTTGTAAACAGTATCCATTCTCGCGCAATTTTACCCCTGTGTTTGTTGAAGTGTTCGTGTTCTGTCCTGTTTTGCTAGGCGAATGTTATGATATGAAATGAAATAAGGGATGCTGGAGATTGCGAATATAAGTGCGTGTGCGAATATAGGCGCGAGTGCGAATATAAGCCTGTATATAGGTTACACGCACATCGTGTACTTTTAGCGTGATATTGGTTTTTGTTTCGTTTCTGCAGATGCCTTTTTTTTCGTCATAATAGTTTTCGGTTAAGAAACGTGCACATTAAATTGAATTATGGTCGTGCGTGCAGCATTAAAATAAAATAATAAATCGAGTGAATTCCGAGAGTACAGCATTAGATTAAAATGCCATCTGGATGCTTTTTTCGCGTTTCGATTCAGTGCTCCACGTTTTCGAACGCTCAGTTCGGTCGTGAAATGTTGGAATGAACAACGTGTATGCAACCCGAATTTATTTCTAACGTCAGAACTACACGCATGTCGTAACTGGTACACAGTATGAGCAGAGCTGGTTGGGCTTCGTACTCTTACTGGAGTATCGCCAACGTAAATTAACCTTTCAGAACCTAGTAATAATATTCAAAAATGGCTGTTAAATTTCTGTCACTTATTAAATTTTCAGCTTAATGAATTTAGTGTGTAACGCACCTTGGTGATCAGAGTGACACAGTATTTGGGATTTCGCAGGTTTAAGGCAGAGTATAATTCTGGTGTCTGGCCTTTCGTTTGCTAATAACTTACATGTTGCAGGCTGCTGACTGGTGCAACTTAGACTATGTGTGAATGTGATTGTGCTGTAAAAATGTCTTGCTCTAATTTGATGCTTCTTGCTGTACAACGTATACTTAAACTACAAATGTAGGCCTAGCAGTACAAGCGTACAAGACAACATGACGAGTCTTTCAGTGATGTGCTTTTTGAAGGTTTAGTTATGCATATATACCAACTAGCCCACCTCGCCATTCTGGTGCAGGAAGTATATGTCCATGGCAGTGACGCTGTCCGGGTTTGTGCATGTTTCCTTTTGCCATATTTTGTGGACATGGCTTCATCCGTGTATACATTGTCACTTCAATGCGCCAAGTGGTTAGGATAGACACAGAAAAATATTTTGCAAGCTCAGATGGGACCTTTACCAGGGATAAAATGTCCTCAGAGTCCCCATTCACAAAATATAGTTCTTTCAAATAGTGGAACCTCACATTAGCTGTCATAGGTAGTGTTAAGGTTGCCTTAGTAGTGCAAGTGCTGACATTAAATTATATCCACTCCGCTCTCTTCCTGTCCCTTAATGTTACACCTATCCTCTAGTGTTCTATTGCCTGCGAAGTCGTCCTTAATTTAAGTTAGACCCGTTTAGTTAGCCTGGAAGTTTCTGCCCCGTAGGCGAGTACCGGTAGGATGCAGCTGTCATACAATGTCTTTTTCTGGGACAATGGTAGGCGGCCATTCTGCATTATACCTGTCTTCAACAGCTGTACTAAAAACACAAATTTTCCTGTACCCATGCCTAGATTAATGAACTGGCTTGCAAGGGAGGTGCTACTACAACAGTCTGCACAAGGCGCCTACTCAAGCTACTGTTGACGGTCAACTTGGCGCAGGACTCCTCCTTGTTTGGGAAACAGGAAACACGCTTTTTTCCACCGGCGAGTGGCATCCTGCATTGTGTGTAACTAGATATATTCGTGTAGTTACAGACATCAAATTCTTTCACCAGACAATGTATAGGGCCCAGATTTTTATTGTCAGTCACATCCTGCGCAAATATCAGCTTTGTCGACAACCTGCGGCTTCTTAGTGTTTATTGCTAAAAGCGGTATTAAATTTCTTTCAGCCTTTGGACCATGAAATTTTTACTCCCTTTCCAACCAATCCGGTCTGCAACTATTTTGGCAGTCTCTGGCACCACAACGAAGAAAGCAAACTGTTCAAGAATCCCTACCAGAACTGATGATGGAGGCATGCACCATTGGACCACCATTGAATAGTTTCCGTGCTTCCATGCGTTTTTATTTTGTGTTTTTGTCCTTTGAGCGTATCACTTGGTGGGAATCACGTAGTCATGTAAATGTGCCTTCTTCTAACTAATATTCAATCATTTCCGTGTTCCCCGTTTTTTGTTTGTTCCTAAATCATATCACTTTGTGTGAAATATTGAAATAGTGTAACTTTTTTTTCCTAACCAGAATTCAATAAGTGGTTTCTAAAGTATTTTGTGGTTTTATTGTTGTCCGGCCATTTCACTAAGTGTGAATCATTTCATCACGTAAATTTCTACTGCTCTTGTAACCGCAGTACAGTCATTTCTTTATACAGACCTTTTCTATAGATCATAACCATTTCCCTAGATGTTGGTTTGTTTAAGGTAGCTTAAATTTGTATGGCACTCACAACCACCACTCAACACCACTTCTGTGTTTCCTAGGTGCTTTTGTTTTATTGTTCCACAAACTTCACTGCATGTGAACTATTTATTTTCGTAAATTTGCTGTGTTTTTATAACAACCATTCAATCATTTCTTTGTTTTCACATTTTTCTTGCGTTGTTTTTCACCCAATTATTTTAATGTTCGATATTTCAAGTTGCATAACTATCTTGTGCTTGTACCCTGGGTTTACATGTTTGCTTTTCTTCCATTTTTTGTAGACCTTTCTTCTGTGTGTGACTTATTTATAGTCATGAATATTTGTACTATTCTTTTAATTGTACAATGTGTACCCTGTGGGTCAGGGCAGATAGGAATGAAAATTAAAGTGGTTGTGTTGCGAAAGCATATTACATAATTTGGGAGTCAATATAAACGATTTTACCTGAACTCTTTTGTGTTTTATGTGTACTTTGAAAGCGTTCTTACTGCCCAGCTGCAGGTACTTACAGATAAGATGGGAGACTGTCATTTTTATTATTTTTATTTTTGATTTTTTTCTGTTATACTTTATTTGCAGGAGGCCTGTGCAGCCATGCTGTATGGTACATTTCAATGACGCTACTGTGGTTGCCTTAGTGTCCACGGTGCTTGTGCTGATCAGGACTGGTTTGCTGTTACTTACTGCCTCTTGTTTTCGATGCGACATTTTTTGTTTAGAGCTGTGCTTCGTGTGCTCCTGCGAGAGCGTGTGGTTAGCTTGTCACTTCACATATGAGACTTCATGCAGTATGCAGCACTTCAAAAGAGGAAACAGATTAATCTAGAAACCAGGTGAGAAGTAACAGCAAACAGTGCTGAATAGATAGTAAGACATGTATTTGAAGTATAAATACCACAACACGTATGCAACGTTGGAAGGGGGGCTCGCTAAACTTCCAAATAATGTATAAAGAATGTAAATTTCAGGCATACAGGTTCATCTTAACAATATCATACTAATGTACACAAGTCATGAATATAACAAACTAATGCTTGTGCCAAACACAGAAAACCAATGTAGAACAGACATCGATATAGGTCTTGCATGCGTACCACTACAATACCCATAAGACCTACCACTAAGGTAACGTCCCGTAAACAGCATATAAAACTACCATGAGACGTATATTGTACGTTATCCTTGGTGTGATTTGAATGGGTTTTTTTGCAGTTGTAGCAACGTTGAATATATGTAACTCCGACCCCAACGGTACGTCTCCTGGACATCTGCAATGTTGATTGCTGACGTCCCCGGGATATCTGCACGACGTAACGCTGTTTGCTGGGAAGGCTTCTATCCCCATTCCACTGAAGAAAAATGCTCTAAACCGCGAGTGGTCTCAGTTGGTTTTGTGTTCGGAAAATTGGACCCGGAAGAATAACGCAGCAAGCGAAAATATTCCTGCTGTTTGTTTTTATCTTGACGGCTGGTGCAAATCATTATGCTTCATAAAACAACACTGTCATATTGGTTTGTGAAGAAGTGATAATTTGTGCACAGATCTGTTGTATTTTGTTATGTGCACTCACAGAATTGTTAGCGAATTGTTAGCTCTACTCGCTGTTGGGGCTGACCATGACGAGCTGTGTGAGTGCATTGAGATGATCAATTGCCGGGAGACCGCTAAACGTCAGGCTGCGGAGGCAGAGACTGAGCGCCAGCGTAAGGAACGCGAGGAAACAAAGTGAGAACAGCAACGCGAGGTTAGATAGAGAGGACTGGAGCTCGAGTGGCAGAAACTGGAACGCCAGAAAAAAATCAACAGGAGCTCGAGAGGCAGAAACAGGAACGCGAGGAAAGAAAGCGAAAAGAGGAACGCGAGGACAGAAGGCGGGAACCGGAGCGACAGCGTCAGCTCAAATAAAGTGTCTAGAGATCGAGGCATGTCGATATAGGCGTGAGAGTGACAGCAGCGCGCCAAGTGTGCAGTCTGCGGTGACTGAGTGACCTACGTTAAGAATGAGTGACCTAATGCGACCCTACGATGTAGGAGAAGACATCGGTCTTTTTTGGTCAACTTCGAGAGTACGTGCGAGAGGGCCCAGTTTAGCCGAGACTCGTGGCCGCAAAAGCTGCTTACGCTTTTGCCAGGTGAGACATCCGACGTGATGGCCCGCTTGCCAAAGGAGGAGGCAGAGGACTACGAGAAAGTAAAGTCGAGCCTCCTGCGTAAGTACAGGCTGTCAGCAGAAGCGTTTCGCCAGAAACTCCGTGAAGCGGAGAAAGCTGGGGGCGAGTCGTACTCGAAGTTTGCCTACAAGCTGACGGCTAACATGGAGGAGTGGCTCAAAGAGGCAAAGGCTTTCGGAGAGCACGACAAGGTAGTTGAGTGCTTCGGTCTTGAGTAGTTTTACCGCCGACTACCGGAGAGCCTGAGACTGTGGGTGCACGATAGGCCAGGTGTAAATACTGTGGATCAGGCAGCTCAGCTAGCCGACGAGTTCGCTCATGAGGAGGTGCGCAGGGGCCGAAAGACAGCCAAAAAGAGTTCAGGCCGAGGCGTGATAAGTCTGGGCCTAAAGGAACAGCGCACCAGGAGGATTGTGGAGCAAGGAAAGTCGTTGCCGTGGATAGGGAAACTGGCCGCGAAAACGAAAAGAGAGCGGAAGACGCTGAGAAGCACCGCAGAAAGAATGCGTTTGAAGCGCGCGGAGAAGCTGCGTGTTACAACTACGGCGAGACCGGACATTTCGCTGTGAGTTGGAAGAACGGAAAACTCGTCTTTGACGTACTAGATCAGAGTAAGGACAGCAGACAGTTTCTATAGCCGTACGTAGGTGAGCTCGCGGTCAGCGGTAAACCTTGCCGGGTTCTTCGCGACTCCGCAGAGACGGTACACATGATCCACCCTTCGTACGTTGAACCGGATCAGCTGACAGGACAGGGGGTTTGGGTAAGCAGGCCGTGGCAGCACAAAACGTGCATCTGCCGATTGCCATACTCAGCATCGGAGGTCCGTTTGGTGAACTTGTCGCGCAGTCGGCAGTCTCCCCACTACTTCTTCCGGAATAGAGGTACCTATTCTTGAGCAGGTAGGATCAGCTGTTACGCGACAAGGGGTACTATTTCGGGAGAATGCCAAGCAAAGAATCAGCTGAGCTCGCTGCGAAGCGCTGGAGTAACGTTAGTGTCGCCACCTCTGAGAGGAATGGCAAGACTCAGACAGAGAGCGAGGATGGGGCATTTCCGGAGGCTCACGACAGAAGGCAGCGTAAGTACACTGTGTGGAAGGACGCTACATCGGCGGAGATGTTTCGTCGTTGTGTTCGGGGTGCTCAGGTTTACGGGATGCCTTGAAAACGGCTACCAAACCGAACGCGCGCAGTTCACAAGCTAACAAAGTTCCGCGGGAAAGCCTAAACCGTGATGTTAGCGAAAGGAGGCAACACGAGTCCGTTGAAACGAGGGGTGTTTCTCTGGACGCAAATTCCGAACCGAGCTCCGCTGTGGCAGAGCCGGCAGTCGAGACACTGAAAGGTTTTCACGGGGCAGCTAAGCTTAACGACAACGCCGCCACTGAGCGAGTCGCTAGCGTTCCCCTTGTAACTAAGATACTCGATATCGAGCAACGGTCCGCCAAGATCGTAGACAACCCGGTGTCGCCGGGGGTTAAGCAGTCTGTTGAGACCGGGCCGCCCGTGCCTAGTTTGGCCTTGAGAGCCGGAAACGAGAGCGAAAGAACCCTCTGCTGTTTGCTCACCGACAGTGTCGCAAACAAATGTGGTAAGAGCTCTCATGCGTACCGGCCGAGTGGCAGCGCCGCACGCTCGCTTTGCGCCGGGTCTCAGCGAACCTGGGAACGGCCGAAAACGAAAGCGCACGCCTTGCTCGAGCTCTGGAAAGCAGAGCAGTTTTTTCCGCGCGCTTGAGACACGTCTCGGAAGAAGGCCGATGTCCTATCGACCGGTCGCAGTCGCTTTTAGAGAACGGGCGCACCTAAAGTGTACAATGACTGTTGGACTCATCACATACACCCTGATTTTTTAGAGTGTAGACGTTGCATTTAGTTGAATTTCCCCGTCTTCGCATAGCGCTCGCCATCTGTTGGCACTTTCTGCAACCACGCGCTTTCCGTCAGAGACCCTGTCATTTATCATAAAACTATTACCGATGAGCATCGTTAATATCTGCGCCAATAACACTTCCTATGGATAAGAATGCCTTGCCTCACGCAGTGCATTCTCCATCGTATGTTCCCAACGCAACCTTTCGACGAATGCAAGTTCTGGTTACAAGCCGGCACTCTTCCTGAGATAATATTATGCAGCAAGCAGAAACCCCAATTTCCCCCCTATTCCATCTCTTTCCAACCCCTGAGCTGTGGGAAAACCTGGTGACTAAACGCGATCTAGATATCCAAACACTTTTGACCTCCAGAGCGAAGGCTGCCTGGAATAGGGAACCACTCCAATTTCACCGGCTAAAGTAAAACGTTTTGCACTGACTCACTCACTCACGTGAGCACACCATCTTGGGGCAATTTGTTTAGCGAGAGTTGCAGTAAAACATGAGCTCCGCACGTTTCCCATTACCACTACACGCTCGCGATTGGAGCCCATGTATTGACAGCAGGAAGGAGTTCCTAACTGTGAACCTCTTCCCAATAAACTAGCGAATTATGGCCACTAACAAATACTTTAAAACATGTTATACCCATTAGTCTCATTAGTGTTATACCCATTAGGCCCACCCGGGCATCGCGGGGTACTGCTGCTAGTAAGTCATAAATATCACAACAAGGCTTTCCACGTTCTTCCAACATCCTAAAGTGTAGAGGTGCGCTGCCTGACACCAAAACGTGCGATGAACAGGGAAAGAAGACACAGGGATAGACGAGGTGAGTTTTTTGACCCCGTGTTTGTCGCATGATTTCTTGTCAGGCAGCGCACCTTTACACTTTAAGATGTTCAAACACCACCATCTATCCCACTTCCAAGCCTTGTTCACTCTTCCACTTTTACAAAAGGGGCTGGCAATACTGTTGTGGGTAAATCTAGTGAAATAGGAACAAAAAGCTGAACATATTCGTAACGACCCTAGCCGAAAGCTCCTGTTTGGGCAAACAATGTTTTCTTGATATGCTGGAACGGTACTGTGTTCAACTATATTTTAAATCAAAACTTCGCGTAGGACATTAAAATGTTGAAGCATCTATCCCACACTTTTCATGCTTTTGGCAGATCCAATTCAGTAAGCAGGGTTTTGGTTATCTACACCATTGCAAACTCCTGCAGTTTTGCACAAACGTGCGACTGGTGCAAGGCTGCTGCATGTAACGCTTTTAAAAGGCCCTTTAGAGATATGGGGAAACAACTATTTGACGGGACACAAAATCATTGCTCTAAAAATGGTCCTTGAGTAGCATTTTATTTTACACAAACGGAAACAACGACCTCAGTCCGTAAATTATACATTTAAGAACAGTATATGTCACGGGTTAAAAATATTTTATTTTTATTACCGGAACCGCAATGTTTCCCTTTGTTTAACGGTATAGGACACAAAACGCCCGCCATTTTCCACAATGGGGCTCCGTCTGTAGCAGTGAGGACATTGAAAAGAATGTATGGGTTCGCCCCAAGAAAAAAGGAAGTAAAAAAAGGAGATCAAGCACTGCAAGTGCTATCGTAGATCGTGTACTTTTCGGAAGTTCCGCACAGAAGGTCGTAGATGAATTCACAACAGGTCTTCTCATCTCCGAGGGCTTCGTCGGTAAGCCAGTAACTGCAACCAGCCCCTGAAAGAAATTTCCGTAAGTTGGGGTACGGATACAAAAGAATTACGAAGCCTTATCTACCGTGGCTGCAAAAGTAACGCGACGTTTCAAGGTTAGTGTAGCATATGTATCTTAGAATATAGTCATATAAAGTGTACGGAAAAGTCCAACGTAGTGTCGAATCGGCACGCCAAGGTAGGTAATGAGGTCTTGGAAACAGTAAACGAATACGTATATCTTGGGCATGTCATAGCTGCTGATCGAAACCATGAACGGAAATTTTCCCGCACAATACGGATGGGGTGGGCTGCGTTTGGTAAGAACTCCGACATCCTCACTGGTAAGCTTCCCCTGTCAGTCAAAAAGCTTGTATTTAATGAATCCGTTCTTCCAGTAATGACTTATGGGGCAGAAACGTGGGGTCTCACCAAGCGGTCTGAAACCAAAATTAGATCGGGACAACGGGACATGGAACGCCGAATGCTACGGGTCACGTTGAGGGACCGGAAAACAGGCGCATGGACGAAGGTGGAGGACATTCTAGTTGTAATGAGGCGAAGACACTGGGCATGGGCTGGTCACCTAATTCGAATGAGGGACAACAGGCGGACCATCCGTTTGAGAGACTGGCTGCCAAAAGACCGCCAACGCTAGGGGTCCGCGGAGAACTCGTTGGCGAAACGAAAATTCGGGGGAAAAACATGGACTCAGCAGGCACTCGATTGGCATGGCTGGAAATCTTGTGGAGCTGCTTTCGTCCTTCAGTGCACACAAACAGGCTTATGATGATGATGATGATGATGATGATGAATGTGTACAATCTGTTTCGCCTATACCTATAGAATAGGGTGCTGTGAATGCAAATTTACTACTAGTAACAGGAGCAATCACTGCTCAAAAAGAGGATGCAAAAAAACTTCACAGCATATCCACGGGGTGAATGATGATGAGTGGGCGAAGCTCCTGAGGGGAAATCATCGGAAAAACTGTGACTCTTCAGTGAAAGTTTGCCCACTACATCTGTGTCCGAACGTAACGTCTAGAAAGTCTCGCTTAAACCGCGCGTCGGCACCTTGGGGCTGAGCTCGCCTGATGCGTTTTGCAGACGCCTCACGAGCTCTCACTGCATCGGGGTCTGCCTGCCGATACGCGCGCTTTCTCGCCGCTTCCCGTTCTCTGACGTTTTGGAGATCCTCTTCGCGTCGCAGCCGTGCCGCTTCGCGTACGGCAGGGTCCTCGTGCCGTTGCCGTGACGCTTGGGCCTCTCGTTCTCAAACGCTGGGATCTTGGCGGCGTCGTCGCGCATCCAGACGACACGCTTCGGCCTCCCGCTCTCGTACGGCAGAATCTTGGCGGCGGCGTCGCGCAGCTTCACGGAGCGCTTCTGCCTCGCGGGCTCGCACATCTGCAGCCTTCTCCATCGGGCGACTCCGAGCGCGCACCAACAGCAAACGGATTTTATTACAACGCTCCCCGCCATCTAGTAAACAATACAAGAACTAAACTAAGGTAGCCACGCCATCTAGTAAACAATCCAAGCGCATCTTTTCATCATATACAAGTACTGCCATCTAGTAAACAATCCAAGAACTAAACTAGAGGTAGCCACGCCATCTAGTAAACAATCCAAGAACTAAACTAGAGGTGGCTACATACATACGTCGAGGATGGACAGACCCACGCCTTAAGGAGCTTCGCCCCTAAAAGTGTAAAGGCACGCTTCACCGCCCAATTCAGCTTGCGCTACTACGATTTGTGATATCCCTGTGTAGGAGTACTGAAGTAGGATTCGTTCAGCTGGTGGGATTTTTGAACAGCACAGCTTTTAAGGCCGAGCGTTATCTTCGTGTCGCACCAAACAACTCACGCAGCGACGAAGTCACCTCGCGTTTCCTAGCAACCACTGGCGAAGCTGCGTATAGCTTCGCGCTCGCTTTGCCACCGTAGGAATGGCTCTATCCAGCCTCACTGCAGCCCGTCAAGCCATGACGTCACTGCGAAACAGCTTTGCTGTTTCTCCAGCCTTGCATCCCAAGTTCAAGCTGCACCGTTTTTTTATTTTCTATTTTCTTTATATTTCGCGCTGCTGCAACAAACTGAGCCCACACGTTCCGGTGGCTGAACAGGACAGCCCATATACTATCAGTGCATATACATGTTCGAGCGGTGTAACTAAGAGAATATTAGTCTAATGGGCTACGTGACTCCTTTTTATTGAGGCGAACTACATAAAGCCCGCTTGCCTAAAGACTTGCATAAAGACTTGAACCCTTGCTATGTGGCGTACGATGCCAGGAAGCGCATTAAGCACAAGGCGTACCACAGCACGAGCCTAAACTCGGTAGTAGCGAGAGGTCGTCGTCCACGCCAGTACTCCGAAGGTGAAGCCGCCGAGGACTAGAAGCAAAATTTACCACCACCATCCACTCTCGCACTACAGGGCAGCAGCAAGAACCAGCGGTTGAACAACTACTACATGGATCTAGGGCGTTCAAAGGCACTTAGGCGGTCACAATGCGGAGTGCCAAGCTGTAAGATTACAAAGCCTTTCAACAGTGCGAGGAAGAAGCAAGGCGTCTCAGGGGCTCATCTAGACATTCAACGCATCACATCTATAAAGAATTGCTTGAGTGTCCGCAAAAATTTTATTGTTCACTTGAGCGCTTTAAAAGCAGCATTTATACAATGCGGCAGTGGCAACAAAAACGCTAGAGTGTTATGTTTGAAGGCGGCACATATTCTTGGCTCTGCACTCCAGTTTGCTTCGGCTCCACCTTTCAAATAATGGTGTCACAACAAATTTTTGCTGACGTCCAGCCTCAGTGCCAAAAGTAAAAACGATCAAAACAGCTTATAACCAGATGGTGAATGTCTAGTAAAGCCGAGGGTATAGCCCAGCTCGCCTAGAGTGGTGTTTTCAATCGTCTCAAATCAGGTGGCTGAGGCCTCTGTCAGGCCACGTTCGCCTTAAGTCTCAGCCTCCCCTTGGTTTTTGCCAATAAATAAAAAGAAATCGCATCAAACTAAAGGGAAATCGAAAGAGGAGTATCAGCTCAGCCTATTTACTTTGTGACAAGTGAGAAGTTCTCGGCCATGAGACACCAGCACACGAAGCTACTAACCGCGCGAACTTACATATAGAGGAAAACTTTACTGAGTCCGCAGTGCTGCTTTAAACATCCCTTTTGGTTGACTGTATATGGCTGAGCTCTCCAGATACGATATTTTTTGGAACAGAATTGTAAATTTATGCGGTAAAAGCTCGTAATTCGTACTCAGTTAATTAGAACTTCTGGTTATTTTAAACTGACGCCCTGCTCCCGGCACAGCCCAATGTATTTCAATGGCACAATACTCCCGAAAATTAGAACGTGTCGCTATCTAGAACGGTAATTCGAAACTGGGATCCCCTGGTTTCCACCGCTCCTCGCACAATACGTCGGCATAGAGTGATTACAATGTGCTGCCAATCCAAACCAAAGCAAATTTACTCGATATGCAAATTTCAGGAACAAAACATGGCCGCGGCATAGCTTAGCTAACCTTGAATATGCAAAGCAAAAGCTTGGCTTAGTCTGGTTGACTATTGACTTGGCTGAAAGCCGTTCGGTTCCATGAAACGCTCACAGAAGGTGGCCGGGCCAACACGGCGTTCATTTATGGAGAATGTACCATTCTCTTTCCGGGCGCTAGACGAGTCACGTTGCCCGAAACGACACAGCGCCGCATGCATGGGAGGCTGCGGGGGTGGTTGGGTGCCTCGGCCGCAGCGGTGGCGGCGACCGCTGTCGCCACCACCGCGGGGGCGACGAATCACGCGATGCGCTTCGAGGGGTGTGTCGCCGGTGAAAAGGTCATTGCGCAGCTTCCATGAAATCGCTGGACGAAAGTAGTAAAGATTTGCTTTTAAAACCACAGCGCAGCGCCCATGCTATGCTGCTGAGACAGCTTCTTTCGCTTCCGCAGCACGTGCCGCGCCACCGGCGCCAGTGCTGCGGCACATGCAGTTGGAGGTTTTCTTAGTGCCTCGGTCGCTGGCCTGGGCTTGCGATCTCGTTCGCGCGCAACAAGCTCAGCTGTACCCTCTCCGGCGTCATAGTTCTGATTTTGTTTGTGCCGAGGCGGGTAGCCAGTTTCCTGTGTCACATCTTTCATTGCCTTGGCACTTCGTTAGCGACGCCTCATCGGCTGTGCCAGTTGTGGCAAGTCGAAGAAAATACTTGGCAAAGCGAAGGACATCGCTGGATTGGCAATAACGGGTTCCCAGGTGGCTTCTTTGTGTTCTGCCCGCGCAGTGCGGCGCCATCTAGGTTCATTCTAGCGCCCGCCCGCTGATTCGAACTTTGCTTCATTTGAACAATTTCGTGGACCCGTCGTGTTCGAATTACCGAGCTTTTACTCTAACCCCTTAGGAAGTCCTGTCCAATATGTAGAACTATAAATATTCGTTCTAGAGCTGTGTGATGGAGGAAAAGAGGAAGAAGAATAGAAAGACTCGTGACGATGAAAAATATTTTTTGAGTGATGAGTCCTGGAAGGAGGAGAGAATATTCTTCGTTTTCGAACCTCAAGCTTCTGGACACAGCGGGATACATAATTGCAAAAGCCGATAGGTGTGGCACGTTAGGTATTTTACACAGCAAGCAACACCACGGGCTGTGACCCGCCTTTACGGATAGCTGGAAAATATGAAATGCAGACATCGATGAACTTTTTACCGTTGATGTTATAACTACACCCACAGCGATATTGAAGAGGTCTTGGAACCTATATGGAAATTCCATAAACCAGAGATGTTTCGACGAATACAAAGCAGCTTTTTAAATTACGAGAGCCTGCGGTTCGTCGAAATTCATCTGTACTCGCGGAAAGCGTGAACTATGTTCTGTTTCGCATGAAACGTTCATGCTCTATTTGTAATGTAAAAGAGCAGAGCGACAATTTTTGTATAAACGACTCATTCTGAACGAAAAGCAAATTAGAAAAAGCAGCAGGTAATTTATTGTGCCGCTGCTAGAAAATGTTGACTAACTAATAATCACGCCGGAACATGTTGGTATTATTAAATCCCGTGAACAGTACTTTGAGTGGGTATCGAGCGGAATGCTGTTCAGTGAATAAACAAAACGAAGTGCCAGCGCAGGACATTGCTCACGGGATGTTAAAAACTTCTCTCTAAGGCAGTTTGCGAGCCTTTTAAAAATATTGTGCCCTCGCATGATCGCACTCTCTATATTGTACAACACCCCTTACACTGGCCACCCTCCTCCCTCTCGAGCCTGCGCTAAAACCACATAATATATTAATAATGAAACTTTATTTCAGTTCCTTAAACACAGATACAGATACATAAACACAGATACAGAAAAAGGAACCGTTTTTAATTTCCCTGTTCCTATTTTACCACATCCACACCACCATTCCTTCCCCTTCGATCGCGCATTTTCTGCCCTGCTATGTCCTCCTTCTGCCTTACTCCGCTACACTCTCCTTCAGCTCATAAATTTCAAATCCCATCGAACCCGTTATTCTGCACTGCCCTTTCCTAAAGTTATTCTCCTTCCGGCCCCTTGAAGTTGGTCTTTTAAGGCGAAAGCTGTGAGAGCGGCATTTTGCAAAAACCGTCCGTGTTTCCGGCCAGAAAATGGCCGCCGCTGAGTGAGTGAACAAAAAACACAAGCCCCAACCTATTCACTATGAAAGCGAATCACCACAGTTGCAAAGAGACGCGCTGCCAGTGGGCTATTTCTGCAGTGTGAGACGTATAATACAGGTTGTGGTCATTGTTATCAGAGCTTTTCGGTCATCCAACCCGTCCATGGGGAAATGCATTAGTTTTTCGACAGAATGCCATCGGTTCACCAAAAAAGCTTTCGCCTTCAAAGCTGCAAATACACACCGCCGTGTTTGTGCCTTCAAAGCACGTATGCATACCTAAGTCCTCCTAAACATTTTTCTCACACCTTTCCAGGGCCGTACCCAGAGGGGGGGGTTTGGGGGTTCGAACCCCTCCCGAAATCTTTTCCAGGCAGCACGTAAACAATACTTACTGTTACTTTCAGCCAAATTACCCCCTTCCCAAAATTCATAACACCCCCCGAAAAAAATTTCTGGGTACGGCCCTGCACCTTTCTCCATCCTATCCCTTCGCTCCTTCATTTCCAGTGTCTATACTTTCCTGCTATTTTGGTTCTCTTTCAAACACTCCTACCTTCCACTGTGCTTCTCTACTGTCTAATCGCATCTCCGTTTCGAGTTCTCCTCCCATCATTGCGTCTGATACTGCCCACTCCAACGGTGCTTCTCCACTCCACCATTACAATCGGAGGCTTTGTCAACGTCTTCTAGCCTTAACGTTCTTCTTTCAGTTTTGTTTCACTTGCCGTATTCAATTTTCTACACTGAGGACAGTGCACATTACCTTCTCCCTTCACCCTCTGCAATCCCCTTTACCCAACAGGTCATCTATCCCCACTTCCAAGTTCGTCAGTGCACGCCTTGCGGGTAGGCTGAGAGGTAATACACTGGTTTAGTCGAATGACAGACAGACAGACAGACGGTGAGACAGACAGACAGACAGACAGACAGACAGACAGACAGACAGACAGACAGACAGGCCAAGTTACAGTGTAAACAGTCTGAGAAAGACTATCGTATGTGAAGGAAGGCACACCAAGGAACGATTAGGCTGTTTCTCTGACTGGTAGGCAATCTCATACTCAAATCGTTGAGTGCCCAGTCGTTTGTTTCTAGGCGGCGGAAGCACCCACCATAACTTTTCTTTTTCTCAGGGTACGTCGTCGACTAAGCTCACGATCGTGGTAATTATTGACCTAACGGGTAACTCAAATTCTCTTCTTGTAAAATAGGTCAGTAGAAAGCATGCAGAGAGGTCTCAATCTCAGTGTAAAAAAGTCAAATTTCTCAAACGAAGTGACTGTCAAAATAGGTTATTGCTTTGTTGAGGCGAAAATAACAAGCCCATCGAGAGATAAAGGCATGTCTTTTGCCAGAAAAAGCGTCAGTGCAGAACCAGTAAAGGATGCGGACGTTTTCTCCGCTATTTCGCAAAATAGCTAATTTCTTTTATTTTGACATTCTTACCGTTGTTGATGTAGCTGTGTCGGAACACTTTGCAACGTTGGCAGTCCCTGTATGCTACTGTGAAGTTGAAGGGCGCTTGGGCACCTGTAACATAATAAATTCTGTTGACGAAGTTCTGGTGGAAGCTTAACACTTTTTAATGCTGCAATCAGTTTTAAGGCAACATCCGAAATCTCTATGTCTCACGAAGCACTAGAACTGTAGAAAGTTTTACATAAGTACCTAAAATCACTTAGAAAATTGTAATTTTTTCTGGGAAAGAGAAAGAGTGAAAATTTAAAGCGCAACAAATTTATACACAGGACGAATGACACAGGTACAAGCGCTAGAACTAGAAATATAACTTAACAACGTGAGGGTTCGAGCTAGTTGGTACTCCATAGTGAAAATTTAAAGCGCAACAAAATTAGACACAAGACGAATGACACAGGGACAAGCGCTAGAACTAGAAATATAACTTAACAACGTGAGGGTTCGAGCTAGTTGGTACTCCATAGTGAAAACTTAAAGCGCACCAAATTTAGACACAAGACGAATGACACAGGGACAAGCGCTAGAACGAGAAATATAACTTAACAACGTGAGGGTTCGAGCTAGTTGGTACTCCATAGTGAAAATTTAAAGCGCAACAAATTCAGACACAAGACGAATGACACAGGCGCTTGTCCCTGTGTCATTGAATATCTTTCATTCTAATTTACAGCAACATGAGCGTCACGTGCTGGCGAAATCTATATACCCACTGTTCAAAGGCATGATGTTGAGGATGTTCTTGGCGGTATAGCCTGGTGAGGACATAACCCGTATAGTCACTTCTCTGAAACAAAAGAAATATACAAAAACCCAAAAATGTAAGGCATAATAGAATCCTGAACTTAAAAATGGGAAACATTCTTCCTCAGAGAAACTACTTCCGTACGTGTAACATGAAACAAAACTTCCCTCTGAACTGCATTGAAAGAAACTAAAAAAGTGACAGTTTCAATGGCGCTGATGCTTATTTCTCAAGCTGCATTGTGGGTTGGCGTTTTCTATCGCTTTAAAAAAAACAATGTTCATATTCTTGGAGCCATGTTTTTTTTCTTTTAAAATAAATGGAAACCTAAGATGTGAGTTTGGCAGCAATCAGAGAAGTCCACGACTTTCCACGTTAAGACGTGCTATTTGAAAACCAACATTCATTCGGTTCCTTTTTAGCGGTGAAACCCCGCATCATTGGAAAAATCCTTTTATCCCACCTTGCAGTTAAGCTCCTTCCTTCACATAACAGCAAAAGTTCTTCACGGAGACTGGTTAATGACACAGTGGCTTAGGCGCTGTGCTGCTGAGCCCAAGGGATCGCGTTCGATTCCCTTTAGCGGCAGCCACTTTTCTGATGGAGGCGAAAAGCGAAAACGCCTGTGTGTTCGGGATTTAGGCGAACGTGATTATCCCAGCGTGGTCAAAAATATTCCGGAGCCCTGCACAACGGCGCGTCTTATCGCCTGTCTAGTGTAGCTATGCTAAACCTCATAATGAATCAGATCTTTTACGAGTCACACTAGTCATTTAATGTTTTTGTTACTATGAAACGTGACGGTCTTTTGTGCCTAAACGTACGGTAATCTTGGTGTGCTCGCCTGGAATTCTGTTACCAAAGTTACAAATGAGAATGGAGCTTACGTCGAGTGACACTGCTATCGCCTTTATTTACATATTTACTGTGCAGCAACTAGTATAAACTTTTGTCTACTGCACGCCTACCACCGAGATATCTTAGAAAGGTTTGGTTGGAAGCCCGGTTATGATCCAGAGGTACTGCGGCTTCAAATCAGCTAACCGGGTGCGGCTTTCTGCGACTGCACAGTTCATTTTAGATATCACCTTTCCAATAACTGTTTTTCCAAATTTTGGGTTAGGTTGACTGATTTCTATGGCTCGATACTTCATATGCACAAGTTTATGCTCCACATTTACTCGCTACATATAGCCGCTCTATCTTCAGTAGCAGAAATCGACGACTATCTCTAAGAAGATTTTTACCGAGTACTTTGTTTTCATGTGCAGATTGTGTATTGCCTCTGGATATTTGTTAGATTTCAGCAATGGCTGCACGAACGTGTCAGAAGGAGGACCCGGATGAGGAATATGTAAACGTGTCCCTAAAGCAGTCAGCCCTGGGGAAGAGTCCTCATTAGAGGAATCTTGAGTCCGTTCGGCTTCTTGGGCTCTATGCACCAGTCATAGCTGGTCATCAGGGTCCGACCTTCTCCCAGTGCTCAGGGGAGGGGAAGGCCATGGCGGGTAGGCGGGGTCTTATCACAGCTCCACATGATATGGTAGAGGGTGTTCGGAGCCTCGCAGAAGTGGCATTGCGAGGTGTACAGGGTGGTAGCCAGAATGTGGGTACTAGTGGGGTGGGGAAATGTGTCTGGATACCTCTGAGGTGACGCTCTTGTTCCGTAGTGAGGTTTTTGTGTGCAGGGGGACATAGTGTTTGTTCCACGTTCCAGATGGTAATGCTGGGTGGTTTCGTGAAACGCACTTGCATATGTGACCCTGCCGGCCCCATAGGTAATCACTACGATGCCGGGGCTTTGCCTTTATAAAAATCCGAGTGACGCCCATTAAATGCTTGGAATTGATTGTTGAGTAAATCTTTGCAATATGTGTTGCTAGCTGGTTAGTGGGAGGGCATTTTTGGGATTTTGAGGCTTTGATTCGAATTCGTAAACCACAAACGTTTTATTTAGGCATAGACAGAGAAATGGCTAGTGAAGTTGGGGAAGCATTTTTCATTCTGAAAGACAAGACACGTGTGTTTGTTATTTGAGTGTGCCTTCCGCTCAAAAAGACTGGGCGATGTGCATGGTTCTTGATTGTTCACTGGGGTTATAAGTTACAGGGTGAGTTCTACTCACCCTGTATGTTCGTAACGTTTTACTGGCCATTCCTCTGTGCTCTTTGCTGCACTGTGTTTAGTGTTGGTATTCTATGTTTGTGCTGTTAAACATGAGATGTTTGATCAGCGACCGACCTTGTGCCCTTTCGTCTGTCTTTGTGTCGCTTGCTCTGTTTCCAGCGTAGAAACTTTGCAATCAAGTAGCTAATTTCTACAACGGTCAGTGAAATACGCAGGGTCAGCTGAAGAAAAACCGAGTATTGATTAACAACCCCCCCCCCCAAAATTGGCAGTACTTGTTAATACCCACGTGGGACAGTTTAATTTACGTTTTACCGGCAGCAGCAAGTGCAAGCTTTTATTTTGATTTCGGAAACACATAATTTAAAAACAGATGCACTACAGTCTTAGCAGTGAGGTTTCAGTACAGTGGGATTGCCAATATATGGCTGAATTTTTAAAGGCAGGCCTCAGAAAGAGTATATAAATGCTGAGAAAGACTGACGTGGTTGCTTTTTGTTTTAACGTCTTTTTGATCAAACAGAAAGAGGTTTTGTGCTGTTCTTTCGAATATGACATTTCGATGGCAAGCCAAAAAAATCTCCTGCTGTTGCGTTTAAAGACTAAACCTTCAGGGAACAGAATGCGGCACGACAAGTTCAGAACGTGCAATAACGAAACTTCTTCTCCAGTAACACAATATTTCCAAACCTAAAACGTAAGCAATATTAAAGATTACTTACAGAGCGCCATTCTCGCCGTAATTAAATGTTGTGTTGAATTGCGAATCGACTAGCGGCGGGGTCGGGCCGGTTCTCACACATTTTGCGTCGCCTCCAAAGTAGGGGTCGCTTTTGAAGTTACGGTATATTTGATGTAAATTCGACTTGAAAGGAAAGCACTGAAAGTGCAAAAAAAGCATTGTCAGACAGCGTTTGCGCGCAAACGACGCCTCTCTCTATTAAAATGAGAATGTTTCAAGAAGCTCGGAGTTAAATACAATGGCCACTTTCCCCGCTTCCAAAAGCAGTGACAAGTCGGATAAAGTAGGGCATCATACTTTTTAAACTTTTCCGCTCAGAATGCTTTCGACTCAGCAATACTGGTTAAGCACCGATGTTAAAAAAATGTTTAGAACTTTAGCTCAGTGGCGATAATTGATGTGGCCTGGTGTCTGAATGTCTGGACTATCGATTACACTGCAACTTCCTTGAGTTAGAAACGAGAGATTTCACTTTAGGGTAATTAGTCTGGATCACATTTTGCGTTAAGAGCATGTTTTTAACGCGAAGCTACCTAAGACACACTCATGGCATTCGTGCGCACCACAAAACGCACTGGAGGAAGCCACCTTTCTCCGACGATGGTGACGTCCTGGGTATACATGAACGAAGAGTGCTGTTGGTGTTGCACGATATTGTTCTTATTTTATGACCGTAATGAATACGAGAGGAAATACAAAAGGGAGGGGGACTTCAACCACGGTGATTAGGTCTGGTGAAACCCCCATATTATTTCACACATTTACACTGAATATTTGTATTCTAGAGTATACATTTCTGGGACAATAAAAGACAAATGTGGCTTGATCTGACCGTTGAAGTAGCAGTTAGCTTGCGAAAACTGAGTCTACATTGCTACTTCAATATTCACCACAGAACTCCTCATCACCATTGATATTTTAGTGCGCGGTGCAGCCTTTGCAGAGTGCACTTAGGAGAAGAGTGATACCCAGAATGAGAACAAAGAAATATCATTTCTAATCTAAGAAGAAATCCCATTCCTAATCTATGACTGTCCTTCTCGACTCACGCGTTTAAAGGACAATTTGCAGCTTTGGGTGGAAAAACTGGCCCACCAAAACGCCATGGAGATCGCGTACCGAGAGCATGTGGCGTCGGTTTTTTGTCTGTACTTTTATCTGTTTCACTATTAGCTGTATCCGCAAGTTCTATTTAACGCAGAAAAACATTGAACCGCTGTCACGTGCAGTAATCGCACATAACCGTGTCAACGCGTATGGTTTTATTCAAGTAAAGCAGAATCATCCTTTGAGGCCAAAGTGTTCAATAGCGTGATTTTAGCGGACGTAAAGAGTACGACATGAAGTATTTATTACTGGAGGTAATGACTGGGTGTTTAAACCACATGATGATTACATAGCGTTCAAGAAAAAAACATTCCAGCGAGAAAATTTTGTTACATCCGTTCACGGTCATTTCGATTGTATTTTTGAATGCAGGAGAGTTATTTCGCCAAATACAGCGGAACACAATAAGAGGAAGATTTTGAATTGTGGCCATCTCTTCTCACCAGTAGAATGACTCGGTATGTGCAATCACAAAATTTTATTCGGGTACGGAGTGCGCCTTATGTTCTTATTGGCTTACGCAAAGTTGTTTGCTTCTGCCGAAAACTACTTCCACCGTTAATTTATTAAGAAATGTTCAAAACTCAGGTAGGGTGATTTGCACCTGTTATATTCTCATGCCTGCATACTTTCGAGGAGACATTTCACAATGTCCAGTGAAGGTACTTTGCATGTTTTGTAGATACCAGGTTTCTGTGTTTTTACGGGACAGAGTGCTCTAAAATATAATAGCTGAATTTTCCTACCTTCCATGTAAAGTCACACGTTTATTTTACTCTGCACTGTTTCAGGAACGAAAAAAAACAATATTGGAATCCCCTAAGCAGCACTTCAATCACCGCAGTCACAGATATCGGCATTGCGAATGCCACTGTGGGAAGGCAATCTTCTGTGAACACCTCAGGAGTGCGTAATTACGACACACACAGGAAAAGACTGCATATGTATTTCCGAGTCTTGCTATGTAATACAACCCTATTTCCATGGTTTTACAGGACTATGTAGGCATGTCTCAACGCTCTGGTAACTCGCACAACTTAGGCCGTGGGAGGATTTTAGCTTGTTTAAACGCTGTTAATGCCTGGAATGAGACTGATTTTGCAAGATGCCCCACAGAGATATAATTTGTAAGGGGAAATGCTCGCCGAAAACCAGAATATTGATTTTTTATCAATGCCACACCTAAGGCCGTAAAAACCTAACATATTTTTTGCAGAAACACGAATGCGTAAAACTGTTGGTTTCACCTACGTGTGTGGCCTAACAATGTCTACAGGGTAATTTTGGGTATGTTCAAAGCGCAACAAAGTCGAGTAAATATTATTCATGGGTTAAATAACGCGTTTTTGAGGATTTTCTTTTACGTGCTAGAAGCGTTGTCATTGCAGCGCTCCATGGCATCGTCGCGTACAACTTCTGTTGAGAAATTATAGGTACTTACGTCGGTTTCATCTTGGTACTGGCCGAGATCAGGGTTTAGATCTGGCGTGGCCAAATGCGCACCACCGCAGAGAGCGGAAAGAATGAGCGCCGCAAAAGCTATATTGTAACTCATAGCTATATTGAACTGCGTTATAGAAATGAAGCGACGCGAAACTACAGATTTCGCACGGCGCGACTTTTATATGCTCTGTTTGAAACGCTACTACCGTTGCAGTTATTATACTTGAGCGTTTTCCTGCCGTTCCAGTTCTTTGACCTCCGACCGGAACGCTGCGTGCGTCGCTGACCTCGACACGTGTACAATCCCAGACAGGATGACCGGGAAAAGGATGGCTTATTTTTATCGCAAAACGGCCGCGTTGCCCCTCCTGCGTTAACCCTACGTATTGGTTGCGGCATGTATGGGAACAAACCTACTGTCATAAGAAGACTACTTCAGCTTCGAACCGTTAAATATTCGCTCGAAGGCCAACTAAATCAGTAAGAATCACAAATACAAAGCGTTCTTATCACTCTGTTAAGAAGAACGCTATTAACACTCTGTAACGCAACCGCTGTGGCAGTCTTGGGACCGTAGGTAGGTTAATAGCGTACGCGGCAGGTTGGCCGTTCCCGACACGATATAAATGGTCATTTCAAGGTCCGAGGGTTCGAAAGAAGGCTTCCTTCAACCAGAGTTGTAGGCGCTAAGCTGGCTACGACCTCCAAGCGAAGAAGAGTATTACACTCGCATAAATACCCATGAAAGTGGAGCGGAGCACACCCTTCGGTTCGCATGGTTGTTATGGCACAGGACAGCTCTCCTGAAGCTCGTGGGTCCCGGTAGCCACTCGGTAAAATCGTTTTCTGTAAGTTTCTCTCTTCTATTTCAGAAAGTATATATATATCGCAAGGCCCAACTAGAAGAAAGTCTAGCGCTTTTTTGTCTACGTTTGATGATGTAGTTGATGATGTAGTTGTTTTGTTTTTGTTGTTGCATGTGGTTCTTCTCATCTGATTATTGGAGACGCATGCGTGGTCTGGTGACTAGGAGAGTATATGTTCTTCGCCTTGTCTGAATAAACTTCAGTTGAGAGTAAGCGCTCGTCGTGTTTTCCCATCGTATATGTCGCGTTTTTTCAGTGTTGCTCTTTTGGAAGGTTTGGACATGCAATTTCATCAAGTAGCACAAGTCGCTATTCGGCTGCAGCCTATTTCCAGTCGGTGTGTAGAACGAGCCCCTCATGCTCATTTCAGAATTGATTCGATAAATTCCCTTTAAGCATGCAGAACGACATTTTGAAGCCCCGCGACGCGGGCCTCGGTGTCGTCCTCGTGGGTAGCTATAACTCAGCCAAGATGTGAGCTCGCCGTTGCTGGCTGGAGAGTGTCGTGCCATTGGACCGTAACCAGGGCCTGCTAAACGGCCGAGTGTGGATGCTCGTAGGTGTGCTCGTTGAAGCTTCTTCAAGCAGTGGTGGGATGGGTCTTGACGCCGGTTCTTCCCAGTTCTTGAAACAGTTCCACGAGATAGGATCTTGGTCTGCAGTCTGTCTACAGCCGAGCTTGCACTAGTCGGGCGGGTATGACTCCTTTCGTGTACGCCTCGGGTATGAAACCTCCAGAATACGGTGCTGCCTTCCTTGGCGTTCATGACTGTCCGAGAGTTAAAAAGAAGGTCCCCTTTACCCCGAGTAGTTGGAGTGGCGCTGGATACCACTCCCAAGCGCAGAAAAACAAATACCTTGACGTAAATACCCAACAAAGTGGAGGGGAATACACTTCACCAGTAGCTTAGTTGTTATCACCCGATACACGTGTTCTGGAAGACTTGGATTCAAATCCCCCCACCAGAAACTCTGTTCTTCACTTTGTTTTTTTTCTTTGTATCCTTCAAACATTTCAGAATACCAGTTACAAGAGGAATAAATGACCTAACACATTTTCCCCTTTTCCTTCCTTGGAATTCAGGACCGCCTACCCTAATTTCTGCCTTCGTTCAACGGGCCCGTCGTTCCCCATTCTGATTCGCTAAATGCACAGAGAGGGTCTCTGGTCTGGTTGTCTTGGTGGCACAGGTAGCACAAGAGCTTTCAAAGCAGGTCGACCCCTCCCCAAATGTTGTAGACGCTCGGATCACGCCCCGGGGGCTTAAAAAGAACGTCTCCTTTCACCGAGTTGTTGGAATGGCCCTGGCTACCAACCCCAAGCGCAGGAAACAATTAAATTGCCCAAGATAGTGGAGTGGAGCTGAGCCCCACCTTTAGTGAAGTGGTTTTGGCACCAGACGCCTATTCCGAGGTTGTGAGGTCGGATCCCACCCAGCGGGAATGTTTTTCTTGATTTTTTTCGTTCTATTTTTCAAACAGTTCAATAACTACATTTGTTTCAACAAGAATAAATGATCTACCACATTTTTTCATTTGACCAAGGCGGACATGTCCCCACGAGCAACAATGAGCTCTGGCTAGCCCATTCCGCAGTCTTCGTCCTCCTTCTCTCCGTTTGGAGCGCTCTCCTTGTCCTCTTCCTTGCTTTCGAGCAGCGATTCTGGGCCAAACTGGAAGGTACACCGCTATGGACACGGCGGAAAGTTCAATCTGTACCGCGGGAGCTGCTGCATTGCTCCCCCCTCCGGAGTGGCATCGACCCGATGCCGCTAGCACGTGTACGTGAAGGGGCAATGGAAAAAAAGGAATTCACAAAACAAAATAAGAAACAGACAAAACACAAGTCAGAACTAGAGCAGCAGTAACCGGGAAAACAGTACACGCACAATAGCCGGTCGTGATAAGGCTTTAGGCGACCCACGTGCACAGCTTCAGAATTTGGTCTACGTCGAGAAGAAACGTTGGAGTTGCTCTCAGGCAACACCTCGTAGTTCAGGTCGGAGATACGTCGGATAACGTTGTAGGGACCGAAGTAGTGGCGAAGAAGCTTCTCCGACAGTTCACGGTGGCGGAGAGGCATACATACCGAAACAAGGTCGCCGGGAAGATACTCCACTTACCGTCGTCATAGGTTATATTTCCGGCGTCGATTGCTTGTTCATTGCGGATACGAAATCTTGCAAGCGGACGAGCTTCTTCACCGGTTTGCGTCAATTCGTCAACTTCAGTTCCGGCTACCACGTCGTTATCCACAGGGAGCGCTGCGTCGAGGGTTGTCGTCACTGGGCGGCCAAAAACAACCTCAAATGGTGTGAACCGGGTGGTTTCCTGCATGCCCGTATTATAGGCGAAAGTGACATAAGGGAGAATTTCCTCCCATGTCTTGTGGTTCAGGTCGATGTACATAGACAACAAGTCAGCCAAGGTTATAATAAGTCGTTCCGTGAGGCCCTTTGTTTAGGAGTGATAAGTGGTAGTCTTGCGGTGAGTACTGTGTGTCAAACGCAATACTTCACGCGTGAAGTCAGATGTGAAAGCCGCCCCCCGTCAGTCACTACTACAGCGCGCGCTCCATGTCTGAGGGCAAGTTTGTGAGAAAGACCTTCGCAACCTCTGCAGAGGTTCCGCGAGGAAGAGCGTGCTTCTCTGCATATCACGTTGAATCCGTTGCCACATTTATACACTTGTTCCGCTAGGCAGACTTGGGGAAGGGGCCTAGTAGATTCATTCCGATTTGCTCAAATGGTGCGTCAGGAGGTTCTAGTGGGTGAAGTAGTTCTGCAGGTTTTACGGGTGGCGTCTTCCGGCGCTGGCAGTCCCGACAGGTCTTTACGTACTGTTGCACCGATGCTAAGAGGTTTGGCCAGTAATCCTTCTTCTAAATTCTTGCGAATGTGCAAGTGGCGCCTAGATGCCCAGCTGCATGCTTGTCATGGCATGCTTGTAAATGTTCCGTGCGTTATTCCGCCGGTACAACAAAAACAAATTTCTCTTTACTCTGACCTAATGTCACTCGTAAAGTACGTTGTCGAGCAGGCAAAATGAGTTGATTCCTCAAAGATAAGCGCGGTCAGGCCCAGCGTTTTTATCCAATAGGTATTGAATGAGTTGTCTGAGCTTCACTGCGGCCAGCTGGTGGGCAGCCATATCTACCGTTTGGATCATCCCGACAAATGGAAAGTCTTCCTCCCGGCTTCAGGGGAATCAGTGGAAATCGGTGCCCGTGACAATCAATCAGCATCGCTGTTCTTGCTGCCGGACTTGTACAAGACCGTAACTTCGTACTCTTGAAGCCTTAAATGCCATCGAGCAAGCCATACGGAAGGGTACTTGAGGCTCGCGAGCAAGCAGAGGGCATGGTGGTCGCTGACCCCTCTGAATGTCCATACAGCTATGGACGGAATTTGCTGATAGCCCAGATGATGGCAAGGCATTCTTTTCATTTCGCCCAAACACTTCTTTCTGCTTTCGAAAGGGTGCGACTAGAGATGGCTGTAACCTTCCAGGAGAACGGCACATCTTATTTCATAAGACGGGTTAGTGGCTCGGCTATATTCAAAAATCCCTCCACAAATCGTCTGTTATGGGCACAGAGGCCCAGAATTGGTTGCACAGCCTTCTTATTGTTTGGGCGTGGAAATGACGCGACGGCAGTCGTTTTCTAGAATTCCAGACTAACTCCAGCAGCACTTACAATATGGCCAAGAAATGTGAGTTCTTCGAACGCGTGATGACACTTTTCTGGCTTGATGGTCAAGTCTGCCGAGCGAATAGCCTCCAGGACACTTCTGAGCTGTGACAAATGCTCGTAAAATGAACTGGAGAAAACGACAACGTCTTCCAGGTGCGCAAGACAGGTGTGCCATTTCAGCCCAGCGAGGTCAGTATACATCATGCACTGGAATGTAGCCGGCGCAGAGCATAGGCCGAAGGGTAGCACCTTAAATTCATAGAGGCCGTCTGGGGTCACGAATGCTGTCTTCTTGTAGTCATGCTCATCGAATTCGATACCAATAATCCGACTACAAATCCAGGAACGAGAAGAACTTGGTATCACGCAACCCGTCCAACGCTTCGCCAATCCTTGGGAGCGGGTAAACGTCGCGTTTCGTAATGCTGTTTATTCGGTGGTAGTCAACGCAGAAGCAAAGCGTGTTGTCTTTTTTCCGCACGAGTACGACGGGAGAGGCCCATGCGCTCTTCTAAGGCTGGATGACATCATCGCTTAGCATTTCTTTGACTTATTGTTGTATTGCTTCACGCTCCATCGGGGACACCCTGTAAAGCTGGTGGCGAACAGGTCGGGTAGATTTGTTTGTTAGGATGCGGTGCTATGTCACATGATTCTGGTGGACATTGGACGTCGTGGCGAAGCAGTCAGAAAATTCTTGCACGAGGCTCACTAAAGCCTTCGTCTATGTGGCGGAAAGGGTCTGGTTAACTTTGACAGCTAGAATGACGCCTAGTGTATGCGAAGCTGCTGGTGCCGTGCCTAGTGTAGTCAGATGCGTTACGTCGGCGACCTCTTCGATGAATGCAATAGCGGTAGCTTTCGCGAGATGTGGGTGCTCGTTGGAGAAATTGATAAGCAACACGGGTGGGCACCCATTTTTGAGCTTTACCAATCGCCTCGCGATGCAGATACCTGTTTGTAAAAGTAACGGCATGTTGCCTTCGGCTATCCTATTATAGTCCTGAAATGTATCGTCCATGATGCTGATGAATACACTTGTGCGAGCGAGAAGTGTTACAGCCTCGTCGTCAATGAGGCGCGAAGCCGTGTCTCGTCGGTGTTCAATGTTTTTTTATGGTTCACTTCGTGGAAAGCGTGTGTCAATTTCTGTGAATCAATAATTGCACCATTTGCTTTTAAAAAGGCCATTCGAAGGAATAAGTGTCTTGATCATTCGGGTAGGACGACGAAGGTGCCAATGTACGTGAACTCTTTGATTTTAATTCGAGCAGTGCACATACCCACAGGACTAATCAGGCGACTTCCCGGTGTGCGAATCTCGAGGCCAATCCAAGGCGTTAGCACCCTCTTCAGTGTGGTGGCAAAAAACGTATTTATGACGGAACGGTCCACCCCAGTCTCGCCCAAAGCAATCATCTCACGCCCATCCATTTCCACAAAGACCTAGCTTGCTACATTTTGGGTGGTAAAGCTCCTTATCTGTGCGTGGTCGCTTCCCTCGCGCCGTCTTCTCGTCGTCGCACTGGTGGTTCACCATAAAACCCGACGGCAGCGGCCTCACCTCACGGAGCCGCTGAGTTCAGTTTCCCCGGATTTCAGGGCGGCGCGATGGACGGTCAGATGAACTTGGGGCGAAGCGTGGACTTGACGATCGGCTTTGCATGGGCGATGGCGAACGGGACTCTGGGCGTCGCAGTGAGCAAACGTTTCGGCGTTCTGGGAGGCAGTATTCGATCTGTTGCAGGCGGTCGCCATTCCTCGGACGCGGAGAATTTAGTGCAAATCCTCGCAACTCGATACGGCGATAGGGATATTCTCCCTAGACATGCCCTTCTTCTCCGCAGTAGAAACGGAGTAGTCTGCGGTCAGGAGTGCGTCACAGATTCGTTTTCCGGGGTTGTGTTTCCGGTGCATATGGCAGGCTGCTGCGAGGCCTGGGGTTGAGGAGTGGCGTCAGCGCAAGGGTAGCGACGGTGGGCGATGAGTGGTGGTGTTATTGTGCACAGCAGCTGCGTATGAGAATCTTGGTTCCTCCCGCTATGGCTCCTCTGTTAGCTCAGAGATAAGCACCGCTTGCTGGACTTCGCGTATCTTTTTGGCAATAACTACCGTCGGTGCTGAAGACTGCTGCTGGTGGAATGCCTGGAGCTTCTCTCGAACAATTTTTCTCACAAGTTCACGCAAATCGCGGCAGTTTTCCAACCCTGTCATGCAGCTTGCATTGGAGACCGTGGATTCGATTTGGCAGCACCGCTTCGCTCTACGCTGACGCGCGACTTCAATTGTCCTTGCCTCGCTGACGAATTCGGCAACCGTTCTTGGGGATTCCACATCATCCCGGCTAAGATGTCGTACTTGACTCTGCGCATGAGGTGCCGTACCATATTGTCATCCGTCATGGCGGGATCTGCACGCTAAAAAGACGGACCATACCTGGGTGTACATGGTGACACTCTCGTTCGATGCTGATTTCTTGCTTGCAGGGCAGCTTTTTTTTCTTTGTGGTCGCTGCTCGTGAAACTGGCTAATAAACGCTGAAGAATCTCTTCCTACGACGAAAGTCTGGATTCATGGTTCTCAAACCACATTCTCTGGCATTCGGCAAGAGTGTAGTACGCGTGCCGCCGTTTATGGTTATTGCCCCAGACGTTAAACGTGCGACCCGTTAGAAGTGGTCCAGCCAGACTTCCACGTCTTCGTAAGGCTCGCAGTAGAATACTTTTCGTGTGCGGGGGTTTTGCACTACGTACTGGAGAATGGCGTCAGCGAGGTTTGCGTTCACAGCACCGGCGCTGCCTCCAGTCATCTTGGTTTCCCGATCAGGTAGGAGGCAACACTCCGCCGGCCGTCCGGGTAGGCGACGGCTGGTCAGCTCGTTAACGGGCGACACTTCAACGGCAACCGGCCTGGATGGTTGGAGTATGAAGTACCCAGCAGACGTCAACGTTTGTGTTATGATGGTTACAAGAAAAAGGTAAACTATGTTTGTTTGACTAGGCGAACTTGTGCCCACAAGCAGTGAGCTCTGACTGGCCTCCACCTTTCCACGGTCTTCTTCTTGGTTGGTTGGTTGGTTGGTTGCCTCCCACCATGGCACATACCCACGCGGGGGTTCGGCCAAGAAGTGTTGTGCCTAATGAGGATGTGACCTATATTATTTTAGATCCCAAAATTTAGAAAAGGAAATACCCAACAGAATTTTTTAAATATGTATAATATGAACGTAGATTCAGGAAGAAAAATGAGGTTTATGTGAATGTTTAGCTGGCTAGCAGGAAAACCTGCCTGTCGCCACAACATAAGAATGGAGGGCAGACACAACATCCCTGTGGCAGACTCCTACGGTGGAAGCGCCTAGTGACAGGACCTCGTAACTAGATAGCGGAAGGTTAAGGCGTCTAAAGGTTGACTCCAGATGCGTGCGTCGCATTGGGGAGAAGCTGCGGCAATTAAATAGGAAATGTTCTAAATTTTCCAGTTCGTCGCAGAAAGGACATTGCGGAGATGGAGCCAGACGAGATTTATAAAGATAAAAATTTAGTGGGGGAATTTTTCACCGAAGTTTAGTGATTGCTACCTCGCATATCCTTGTTTCACAAAACATTGGCTTCCATGCATGACGAAGGTGGCTATAGTCTCTAGAAGATAGAAGGGCGTCTTGCTTATAAGCCTGGAGTAGATGTAGACGTTTAAATCTCGCCCCCAATAGAAAACTGTCATTTGGACATTGCACGACCACAGGGCCACCAAGAGACATGCTGGCTAATTGACCAGCCACTTCATTGTATGAGATTCCTGCATGTTCTGGAACCCACACTAGCCGAACCTCTTTCTCTTCGTTCGGAGCCCGCTCCTCGTCCTCTTCCGTGCATTCGAGCACCGCTGAATTGCCAAATGGGAAGCTACACCGCTATAAACACGGCGGAAATTCAAACTGTAGCACGGGAGCTGCTGCCCACACAGCGGGATAGTCGCCTCGACATGTACATCAAAAGTTCTCCAACGCGATGTGCGAAAAGCATACCAAACACAAATTTCCTTCCGCCATAACATGACTACCAACGAAAAGAAAGCCCTAGAAGAACTCGCAAGCTGTCACGACATAATTATTAAACCTGCCGATATGGGAGGCGCCATCGTAATCCTTGACAAAACCCACTATGTTAACGAGGCCAATAAGGAACTATCGGTATCGACGTTCTACAAAGCACTACAAAATGATCCCACTTAAGACTATAAGCAAATCGTCAAAGATAAACTAGCTGAGCTTGTTATAATTAAAACAATAAATGAAATCACGGCTCGTTCCTTGATAAATTTAAGCCTAAGCCGGTAAATTCTATGTTGTGCCTAAAATTCACAAGGTGAACAACCCAGGGCGCCCCATCGTTTCTGGCATTGCCACTGTTACCGAAAAGCGGTCGCGCTATGTCGATAATCTCATTTGCGACATTCCGTCCAGTTCTTCCTTCTTTATAAGGATACCAATGACTTCCTCTCAGACATCTCAAGAATTGAAATTCTTGATAACTGCCTCGTTGTCACCCTCGATGTTGCGTCCGTGTATACTAACATGCCCATGAAGGTGGCATCAGTGCGGTATCGCTTGCGTATGAGCAGTCATAGTGCGAAAAACCTATCGATTCTTCTACTCTAGAAATTTTCCTTAGGCTCATTCTTGAACTTAACAATTTTGAGTTCGACGGAGTTCATTACGTGCAAGTCAGCGGAACGTCAATGGGAAGTCGAATCGGACCCAACTACGCCAATCTCTTTAGGGCTCATCTGGAATCAAACTTTCTTGACAATCAAAACTTAAAGCCACTGTACTATCAAAGGTATATTGACTACATATTCATGATCTGGCAGCACGGTGACGCGGAGATCCTCATCTTCAATGAGGCATTTAACCTAGCCCATCCTACTATTTCACTTCCTTATTCCCATTCGGAATACTGTCTAAACTTTCTGGCCATCACCGTCACTACTTCCAAAGGTCGGCTTCAAACTAAACTGTATTGAAAACCGACAGACACGCGGCAGTATTTGCACTTCCAAAGTAGCCCTGTCACACACTGCAAGACAGCAATATTGTACAGCCAAGCCCCCCGTTTTAGGAGAATTTGCACGAACCAAGCCGACTTTGACTCAAACTGTCGAGAACTCAAGACCGCCCTCCTGAATAAGAAATACCCGCAACAAGTTATCGACGACGCTATTCTGCGAGGCAACCAATTAGGCCGTAATGAAATCTGTAATAAAAAAGCCCCGAACGTTAACACGCAAATAAACTTATTTCTAACCCTCTCAGCCTCTGCTCCAAGAGTGTAAACTCTACCAAGAAAACATCACAACATTCTAATTCGAAGTCAACGCTTAAAAAGCATATTCCACGAACCACCATGCGTTGTCCACCGGCGTAATAAGATTGAGGCGACTTTTTAATAAGTATCTTATCAGCCGACCGGAAACTACTGGTTGCATGCCCGGTAATAAACCTCGATGTAAAGTATGCCCACACATGACCACCACACAGCGTGCCACCAGCACGGCTTCAGACTTCTACGTAAATATAAAGTGTAACTTCAACTGTGACTCTGCTAATGTCGTATACCTTCTAGAGTGCACTGTTTGTAGGCAGCAATATATCGGCCAAACTGAAACGCCCTTCCAAATATGTTTCAATAATCACCGCTCTCATGCAAAAATTTGCCGTTATTTGCCCTTCTTAAGACATGGGAATGGTCCCGGCCATGCATTTCAACATCTTAAAGCTACAATTTTAGAATCGGCTTTCAAAACCCACCATGACCGCGAGGTTCGGGAATCTTATCTAAGTTTGGGTCAGCGACGCTTGGTATTATTGAAAGTTACGGAAAACTAACGTGCTAATGTCTCGATTAAAATTAGCGACTTCATAATTTTTACAACATTCTTCATTACCCTTCTCTTGATTTTCCCATCAGAATTCGCAGAAACTCCCCAAATACAGAAGCTTTATTATCCTAATGCGACATAACAATGCGATTTGTGATTGAGAAGGAGGCCGAGTTCCCCCCATCGCTTAGAAAGGTTTAACCCTTTGTTATCTATGGACCCAACCCATTTCATGTTCAGTTGCTAGCTCTTGTACAATGCTCTTTTGTGTACTGTGTCTATTCTGTCCATCCGCGGGGGGCACACCCAAAACACATTCTTCGTTCATGCCTGTAAGGATCCGTTCGAAGCAGTCTCCCCAACCACTGAATACCCTATTGTGTACTTTTCCCTTCTTTATGAAACTGCGGTTGTCTAGCTTTTTCCACTTGCAGCCCATGCCAGGTATGTTGCCCCGTCCTGGAGCAACCTTGACCGCGGCCTTGTAACTTCTATATACGAACCCTTCCTCTCTCTCAGAGTGCAGTGGTACGTGGTATAATCGTCAGTGCTTCAGGAACCAAACAGCGGACAAGTTCCTGCGTTTGACGTACCCAAATACTGATAATGGATATATTAGAGGAAACGTTTAGCGTATCGTAGGCAATTCAACATTCTACAAGAAACAATATCCCCCAAACTTGCAGGCACTACGTATTTTCTCTAGGAAGAAAAAGCAGCACTATAGTAGATGGCACATCCGGAAAGGCCGGCCAGTCCCGTGCTGTCCCATTTGCCCAGCGATCCTTTTTTGTGCTTGTTTCTGCGCTTCGCCCGTTTCAGCGCGGCTTCGTTTCTTGGAAGAAACGGTTTCACTGACTAATCTAACTTGCTAATACATTCTCCTGCTACTCACTCCGAAGGAGGGTGGCGGGTTAAAGAGGGCGACTTCCTAAAATGTTCTATTTTGTGATTCGCGTATTCAATCAGCCTTCCAGTTTGCAATCCCATAAACTGTTATAGGATTCTGCATCTTAGCGTACGGAGCGACGGCAGTGCTGGGTTTGAACGGAGACGTATTTATGGTTGCGCACGCGTCCATAGTAGCAGCTATATCAAAATGCATTCCAGTGGTCAGAGCAATATACAGTGACTGATCGTTACCTCAAGCTCGTGTTTGCAAAGTTTTGGGTCAAGCCCTCGAGAAGGTCACTGCTGACAAATCATCCTAGGTGACCAAATAATCGAATACACAGGTACTACGTGGCTGCTGCAAGAATTCTTTCATGCTACAACTGATGAAAGAAATGGCCACGTATCTGCTTCTTTCGTTGCAAATGTCGCCAAAAGACGGTAGTCGGTTCCACGTAAAGGCCTGTCTTCTCTTCCCTGGTCACCTCTGATGATGTTCATCTCCCGTCTCGTTCTCCCAAGATAACATGCTAGCAATTAGCTGAAGTCAATTTTATTATACCGCGTTAATTAATGCCAGCGCTGCCGTAGGGCGGAGACGCGCGTGAATTGAGGCACCTTACGGCACCGTTTATAGAACCACGCTGCCCTACTCCTCGAGCATTCCTACCGAAACGTGGAAGCCATATAGTGGAACCTTTCGTTCCTGTTGCAGTTAGATGTCTCAAATTCTGCCTGGAGCGCGGGCCAGAGCAGCGATGGTTTACTGCAGCTGAAGCAGTATATAATTTGATATTGCCAAAGCTCAGAATTGATTCCGCCTGGAGCGCGGGCCAGAGCAGGCGATGGTTTACTGCAGCTGATGCAGTATATAGTTTGATATTGCAAAAGCTAAGAATCGATCTAACGTTTATTAAAGGAACACTGCAAATGTCATTTCTGCGTTTATTTTCTGCCTTATATTTCCTAATTTCATGTTTTTTTTTCACAAGGTTAACAAGTATAAACATTCACAAAGCATTAAGACGTTTAGATTTGGCTGAGAGTATATAAATCTATTGCGCAGATTTTTTTACTTGTGCCGGGTGGCTGAATGGCGTAACATACAGAGAGACAGACAAACAGAAATACAGTCAGACCGAAGAAAGCCTATCGTCTTTAATAGTATAAGGCTGATATGTAAACGCGTCTCCTGATAATATGCGGAGGTAATTCGCCAGTACGCAGGCCTTTTATAGAAATTTATGGCGGATTACCGAAAAATGATTGTGATTTGAATAAAAAAACTATGTGGGAAAAAGTATATTCCGCACACAGTATGACCATTTGCGGTTGGTTCAACTAGTCCTTAGGAATATGTGTTGTGTTTAAAAGTGCCCAACTATTATTATAAAAAGCTGTATTTTGAATGCACGAAAATTGTATTTATTTTTTACGGTCACTTTAACTAAAAACATTTTTTTTGCATTTCGGTAATCATTTACACACGGAACCGGTTCGCAAACCAGTGAAAGTTTGCCAACCGTTTCGCAAACCAGTTCGGATTGTGATTTATTCGAACCGCGTGTGAGATGGAGGGGGCGGCAGAAAGTTAGATGGGCAGATGAGACCAAGAAGTTTGCGGGGATAAATTGGTCACAGTTGGCACAGGACCGAGGTAATTGGAGAATCCGCTTATCTTTCTTCCACAAATTATATCACAGTGATTGGCCGTTCCGCCGTACCTTCGTTCACCCTGCTTTGTACATTTCCGCACGCGTTGACCATATTCATAAAATTGAACATATATTTTTCTCGCACAAAAAGCACCAATACTCACCCCTTGTATTATCAATAACCGAGTGGAATGCTCTGCCTGCCAGCATTGTAACGCATGCACAGCAATCATCTTTCCAGTCTGCATTATTTGCGTTCCTTGAATGTGATCCACAATCTTAGCCATTGCCACTTTTTTGCTACTGTATAACGTGTCGTGCTGCTTTTTCAATGTGCTCGCCTGTGAAAACCTTGCTGTGTTCTTTTTTTGCTTATTTTGGTTGACCGACTGTGTATCCTGCGCATGTTTTCTTGTCTTCTTCTTTTCTTGCTAAAAAATTGCTGTTGTCACTGATTACTGTATAAACCCCCCTTATGTAATGCCCTAGAGGCCCTTAAGGTATATAAATAAATAAATAAAAATAAATAAATAATGGGAGAGGCCTTTGCCTTGCAGTGGGCGTAGATAGGCTGGATATGATGATGATGATGATGATGAGATAAACTCAAACCAACCGGAACCGTAACCCACCCAATATTTTTATCGCTTCAACGCTCCCTATATATACACTAGACTCTCGTTAAACGGAACCTCTTGGGACCGGGAAGATATGTTCAGTTTATCAAGAGTTTCGTTTAGAGAGAGAATGAATTAGGCATCGTACAATGGTCTTCACTATGCTTGGTTCCGAAGTGACCTGAAGAGGCGACCCTTCACCACATGCGAAGCCGTCCAGGCCGAGGTGAAGGACAAATTCTCCTTTCGCACGAATGAGTGGCCCGCTTATGGGGATGTTCTCACTGCGGAGTCTCCATAGCCAAATTACCAAGCACTTTTCAAAATCTTAGTGGTCAGACACTCGCAGTGTTTTCCGTTCAGGACCAAAGCCTGACTTTTCGAAAGCCTCCCGCACCTTGTTCTTGTTCTGCCGGCTTCACGACGAAATGTCGCATACGACACCGCACGAAGTCATAAACCGCCGCACAAAGTCAGAGACACCGCACAAAGGTAGAGAAAATCGAAAACCGCCGGAGACAAAAACCAGAAAATATCCGGGCCGAGAGGGAGGGGCAGTCATGGGTACCGCGATTGCGCTGCTCCTGCACAAATAGTTGCGGTTCTGTGTCAGTTTTGGGTTCCATTTTTGGGGTGGTCGAAGAATTTGAGTTCCGAATAACGAAACTTTTGTACATAGACCAAATACAAAACCAACCAATTGTAAAACGTGTTTTCCGGTTAAACGGTCGTTCCGTTTAACAAATTTTCGTTTATGAAAATTCAACTATATATATATATATATATATATATATATATATATATATATATATATATATACAGGGTGTCCCAGCTATCATGCACCAAGATTTAAAAAAAGAGAAATTGCGTAACTCGAAGAAAACCTAGTGCATAATGTTTGCAGTACTGTGAAGAAGCGGAGAGTAATTTTTTCGTTAATGAGACCTAATTAATTAATTGTAATTAATTATCTAACTCGAGAAATACTGTCTTAATCACTAAAGTGTCAATGAGGCACTTGTAGGTAACCACGAGGGGCATCTAACTGCGCTATTTTCAGCGACGAACTAATTGCGTACTCATTTATTCTGACTGATAAAGGAAACCCGCGAAATATGAAAAATACCACGTGACGACGCCTACGCGCGCAGTGTAAAGCAGCGTCCCCAAACAAAGCTGATTGAAAGCAACTGCTTCGCGTGTTACCCGCCCGAAGAGACAGCGCATCACCTTGATAATAGCATGCATGGAAGGAGCAGCAGCAGCAAGATTCGCGGGACGCGTGCGCAGATAAGGAACAAACTCGGTCGCGATTTTTTCTTTCTTTCTTTTGTCTGTTTCATTCTGGCTAACTCAGAGGCAGCCTGTTTGAGGGCGTTGATTTACGGTACGCGCGGAGGCGCTGTCACGTGGTATTTTTCATATTTCGCGGGTTTCCTTTATCAGTCAGAATAAATGTGTGCGCAATTAGTTCGTCGCTGAAAATACCGCAGTTAGATGCCCCTCGTGGTTACCTACAAGTGCCTCATTGACACTTTAGTGATTAGGACAGTATTTCTCGAGTTAGATAATTAATTACAATTAGTTAATTAAGTCTCATTAAAGAAAGAAATACCGTCCGCTTCTTCACAGTACTGCAAACATTATGCACCTGGTTTCTTTAGAGTTACGCCTTTACTCTTTTTTTAAATCTTGGTGCATGATAGCTGGGACACCCTGTATATATATATATATATATATATATATATATATATATATATATATATATATATATATATATATATATATATAGCGATGAATAGGTTCCGGGATTTGGTTTCAAAAAAACACGAGAGGGTAGACACACGTATGAAAACGATGATCAAACTAACGTTTCGACCGGGGTCCGGTCTTCGTCAGAGTGACGAAGACCGGACTCCGGACGAAACGTTAGTTCGATCATCGTTTTCAAACGTGTGTCTACCCTCTCGTATATATATATATATATATATATATATATATATATAAATATATATATATATTATATATATATATATATATATATATATATATATATATATATATATATATATATATATATATATATATATATATATATATATATATATATATATATATATATATATATATATATATATATATATGTATCGCTGACTAACCCAGAAACATTCCGTCATCAGCTGCACAGGCATTTTTACATGTGAAACCACCAAACAGGAACGCTGGCATTCCTTTCTGTTAGCACCATGATGTTTTCCTTTTTCTTTCTATTTTTTTTTTGCGGTTGCGGCTACCACACTAGATGTTATTATTGCTTGTTCTTATTGTCTTGCCACTCTTTCTAGCTGTTATCATGTTCTTTTTTTCTTGTTTCACTGACGTGTTGCTGTATTATATATCTAGTTTTTGTATAATTTCTCTTGTTATTTTTTGTTTATCTGCTGTTTTGGCCCCCCTTACCCAATGCCCCCGGGCCTGTAAGGTATTTTGAATAAATAAATAAAGAAATATATATATATATATAGAAATTGTTTCGAGGACTCATACTATGCAATTGAAGAACAAAAGCGTAAATTTGTTCTCGCGGCTGGAGTCTTCAGAAAGCGCCGCACGATTCGACCTTCGTAAGCAAACGCTTGCGCTAACGCTTAGTGACACTGTGGGCATGAACGAGATCAAACGTTTCATTACGCTATAAGGGACAAACTGCTGCCTGTGTCATAAAAGCAGAAGATGTCATAAAAGCAGTGTCATAAAAGGAGAAGTAATGCAAACGAGTCATTGAACCATCCTGCGTCCGGTGTTGGCGTGGCGCCCGAAAAATGAAAACGGCTCGTGCAGGAGCCTATTATGGCGTCCACATGAACTCATCGCCTCTCTTTCGGCTGAACAGCTATAGCTATTCTCATGGCTGTTCGAGATAACAGCGGAACTGAAGTTCACCGCCCCCCAAAGCATACGCGCGCACAAACATGGCAGCCGCAGTGACGTAAATGCAGGCGACGAGCTGCAGGTTGGACTAAAATATTTACAAATAAAAACCCGACGGCTACCCAAGGCAGACCCACGCGAAAAGCGGATAGGTGCAGCTGGAGCTGTGAATGTGATGTTAGGCAAATTTTCAAGCAACCGCGTGGTTGACCTGCACGGTGTCGGCACAGCTGTAACTACACGCAGCAATAAACTGAAAGGAAGCCTCGGCATGGTACAACGAACAATAATAATATCGCACTCAGAAATCACTAAAAATTATTTAGGTGTCGTCGGATTTTTAACGCCCTTTAGGAGACACTTACGGTAGTGTGGCCTGAACAAGCTCTTGAGCATAGTAACGAGAGGGTGAAAAACGTAAACTCACCTGCGTTACCCTTAACAATGGTTACCCCTAACATAGTTTAAGAGTAATGGTTGCTTTAGTTACCCTAACTTATTGGCCATCAGCATCGCGGGTATTAACAGTTGTTTTTCGCGGAAGAGGGCATTTTAATGACTCGGCGATCCTGTTTGACAGAGTTGCTTACAAACGTGTTTAGTCTACAAGCAGTGATAATCACGGCGTCCTTTCCGACTCCCAAGCTGGGAACGACCGACCTCGGCAGTTTAGATTTGTTTGCCGACTAACGTGGCAGTCCACATGGCACGAAAAAGTACGTGGTTATTTAAAGCCGAACCACTCGCTCGAGCAGCTCCGGAGAGCTCCCGCCATGCCTGCCACCACCTAAGCCGCACCCACCTACAGGATGTTCCGCTCGACAATCATAAAAAATGAAGGAAACTCACTCTAACGCGTAAGACATGAAAGCAGTGAAGCTGTACGCAACCTTAACGACCATCACGACGGTTTAAGCCCACGATGGCAGCGAATTCTCTTCTTCTTCCCTGCCGGAACGACATTTACTCCATAAAAATTTGCTAAAAGCGTCAGCTTCTTTCAACCTCTTGTTGCTGATAATCATTGGACATTACCTTGCTGGGGCTTACTCCTAGGACGTGTCTTAATCGTTCCGTGGAAGTGTTGCCACGATTATGGCGAACACTGGAGAGTGTTTTGTTGTTTAATCTTGGGCAACCTCCATAAGTGGGTATGCTTGGCTTGAGCAACGTGCGCAGGTGACGCTGTAAGCTCTTCATGAGGCACGCACACACGAGCGCTAGACATTCTTGGCTTTGTTAACTGCCGGGGGTTCGCCGCGAGCCCCGTTATCACGTGCAGGGTCTCGGATATTTTTTGTATTTGTAACTGCAGACACGGAAAATTATGGTGTGCTTCACAGCCTCTCTGTTAAAAAACATTTTACAAGCTTCGAATACAAGCCTCCTGTTGCATGTGTTGCTTTAGACTTCCTTCTTCCGAAAACTAAAGGATCCCAACAAGCACAACCTGGCTTGAGCGGTTTCTCTACGGGTCGAGGGGTCATGTTGCTATGTTTTAAGAGCTTCTGAGCTTCCAAGGCTGACTCTGCAGTTCCGTTCAAGCTTGGGTAAGCAGGATTTGATTTTTAAGCCAGAAAACACTGTTGGACACTTTTACAACGAGCGAAACAATTTTTGCGCCAGAGGAATTCAATATTTCACTCTTGAATAGCTGGTGATTGGCTATGATAAGTTTCAGCAAGTCTTAGCGGTGTGTTGCGTTCACACTACTTGCGGAACTTGTAGTCAGGAGGCCGGATTGCCAGTCGTAATTATGCCGCTTAAATTTCACCTAGGAGTGAAAGAGAAGGGTAAGCGCCCCGAGAATCTGGTGGCGCTCTGTATGGTCAAAGGTTAAATGTAAGGCAGGCCAAAATAATCTGGAGATTCCAATGCCGTCGCATAAAAGGCGAGGTGCCGAAACCTTCACCAGCGAGGATGCAGCCATCCCAGGCCTTGAACAGTGGCACCTCAATGCTAGGTTAGAACATGGGGCTCATGCTGGGACAGCGCATTTTATAGTAAGGACGGTTACCCGTTTTGTCATGCCCTTGAAAACGCCGGGAATTCGGTGAACTGTCTCAAGGAGCATAGGGATACCCAAGGCCGACTGGCAGAGCAGGTGCCCTGAAGTTGCTTTAGTAAGATTGCGAATAGTCCACATTCATTTAACACAGTCATACCTGCCGATTGGATCGTAAAGACCCCTATGTAAAAGGTGTGGAGATGGGCAAACCGTTATCCACATCCTTATTCAGTGCAAGGCTCTCGAAAAAATTTGAGGCAAAGACTTTCCACAACTATACAGGCAACACAATCTATAGCACTCACTCTGCTTGTTGAGCAAAGACTTTATGTTTCCTACTTTTCGCGTTTTTGAACACAGTGAATTCGCGCTAGTAAGAACTAGGATAACTGAAACTTTCATATCGAAGAAATTTGAAAAGTTTGTTGAGACTGCCATGTTTTCAGTGTGTTTTCAAGCTGCTTAGTTCAAACGGCTCCATTGATTGAATTTGGTTAATTCGTCCTTTTTGCTTGTCTTTGCCGGGAAATCTCCGCCACATTCAGCAGTTATTGCTGCATATTGGCAATATTTTAGCTTATTGCTGGGAACCACAACTTCATGACCAGTGTAGAAAACTCTCGCAATAATACACTGGCTTGTCTTGCTCGCAACGAACAGTTGTTTTGAACTGCCAAGCAATAGCAACGCAGTCATTATTTGTGATTTTTTAGGCGTGGGTAATTTGCCAGTATGTTGTGTCAACACTGTATCCTTAAACAGATTTGTACGTTTCATTACAACACAAGCTGGTGTGTTGCCGTGACTTATATATATGAGAATCTTTGATAATTCAAGGTTTTGATAATTCAGAGAATATCCTGGGGTCTGTTCGAGTTTGAATAATGAGAAGATGGCTGTTTGTATCATAGGTTCAATACTTACACCGTATTTACTAAGACGCATAATCACCACCGGGCCCTCTACACCAGCCATCTTCATTGTCTTTTATTGCAGTTCACTCCTATTCTTGCTGGAAAATTTTAAAACGAATCTTTGATCCTCTTACTGAAGTCCGCACGTTAAAACAAAGGCATTTTTTTGGCAATGATAATGATCGCGGGTGAAGTGAACAAAAAAAAAAAAACAATGCCCGGTGATGCTTAGCGATAGCTCCGTCAGGCCCACTCCGATCAAGCTTGATGTGCATTAGACGGAGGAGAGGGCACAGGTGTGCGACGGCGCTACGTACGTACATCGGCTTAACGCCGTGTTCTGTAGTGAACGGAGACAGCTGCTACCCACAGGTCGAGGTACGGTTAGAATAACGTTGCTCCGCACGCCGGAAGGCTGTTAGCTGCAGGACGTCCGTCCTAACGTGAAATTTTGAGGATTAACTACTTGAACCTGCACCCACTGGAAAAAGTACTCAGTTTACGGCAAGCAGCAGGTAGACCCGATCCCGAACGTTCGGCCTACGGACTGCATACCCGAGAGTTGTTGTGGTTATTCTAGAAAAGCGGTCCATACCTCCTGAGTAGCATGTACGCGCACTGTGGGAATGACCAACCAACGAATTCATGGCGGGAAACCACGTTTCATCATCGTCGTCGTTAGGTTTTGATTGATTTGATTGTTGGGTTTAACGCGTCGACGCAATGCCGGCGATGAGGCGCGGTGTAGTCGAGGGCTCCGGATTAATTTTCACCACACGGAGATCTTTAAAGGAGCCATGAAGACAAAATACAAGTTGGGTTTATTAAAAAGACCGCTTAGTCCCGATAACAATGATACCAATATCATCGCCATCTTCGAACAAATAACGGAGATATGAAAGAAAACGTGTGAAGCAGTCGCGACCCCCTAGGCAATTTCCCGCAACTTTTCTATGACGTCACGGAACCTTGTTTGTGCAATTGGCGGCCGCCTAACTGACCTGTCGCGACGACACAAGACTGGACGTCTGCAAAGGGGCCTCTAGTTCCATTTCACCGCATCACTTGAATGCTAACGTGCAGTTAACGCACTGAAAATTATGATTTATTGTTGGCCCGTGTGACGTCATTCTTGCTCATAACACGTCACTGTGGCGCAAAATTTGAAAGTTTTTAAATACTTCTTGCTTTTTTTTCGTTAAAAAGCATCTTTTGTGGCTCTAATGGAGCTAAGTGAGATACTGAATCCTAGTTCTTTCAAATTAAACGAAGTTGTATTTTCTCTTCATGGCTCCTTTAACGTTCGCCGAAATCTCGTCCACAGGGGTGTTTTTGCTTTTCGCCTCCATTGGGAAAGCAGCCGCCGCATCCGGGAATCGAACCCGTGACCATGTGCTCAGCAGCACAACGCCTTAGCCACTGAGCCACCGCGACGGGTCATCGTCGTCTTTAGACGGAGAATTCACACGTTTTTAGTATTCGTACCGCTCTGATTCATTAGGAAACCATCTTCCAGCGCTCGTTTCCTGCCGTCTGCATTGCGCCCTATATATCTGATAATTAATATCGTCATAATAAATTTTTGTACAATGTACAAATTTAAAAAGCGACCCAATAATACCTTTTGATAAAGGCGCAGGCAGGATTTCGTTTCAAAGTTGGTGTAGACCCTGGAAAAGGCGGCGAACATTTTAAGACAGGACATTAAAAATAAAAATAACATTAAGCAAATAATCTAACTTGAAATTAATCCACCGTCGCGATCCACTACGACCAAGCACATATCTTTCGAATTAAGTATTTTATTTACGTTGTTTTTAGCGAGCATTGTGGTAGAAACAGAAACCGGCTTGGCGCCACCGATTACTGTCATATCGCTCAAAGACGAGGCGAATCCTGCGGTCGCTTTTATTGCACCGCACCAGAAATCCAATAATTCCGGGGTGTCCCCAACGCTTTCCCCCATGCGTACGGCAGAACCCATCGAATACTTGGCGGATGTGTCTTTGAAGAACTACGACAAGAAATTTATAGGGCGGGCGTTATTGCCACGTTTGCTTCAAACTCCCGATTATGTGGGAAAAGCTAAGTAGCTTGAAAATGGGGGTGCTTTGCAACACAGATTCCGCAAAACTCTGTGTGACCCGGTGTCAGAAAATCTCTCCATACATATTTTTTAATGCAGGGAACCAGGGAGGTTGTGAATCCACGAGCAAATTTAGGAAAGTTTGAGTGAAAGGTGGTCAGAAGTTATTTCCTGGATTAGAAATAGTGAACTAAAATTTTCTAGTCCACTGTACATAACCTTCTTACAAGTACACGACTTGGCAGTCAGTACGTCAAGATGGGTATAGGGGACCTGGAGCATAAAACCGCCGCATCCTGCCAACGTCAGAAGTTGGGGTGGTGACCAGACCAATGCCTATGAGACGCCAAGGCGTCTTATTGCCAAAATAAATTTGAAGACGGGGGGGGGGGGGGGGTCGGTATTTTCTTATTTAGGATACCTATAATCTATCTTGTCTAAATGGAATTCTTCTAACCCACGTAAAACACGTCGCCGGCGGTGAATGCACCCACTACGATATATTCCCTCCTGTTTTCTACAGTACTGCCCAGGGGTATTTCCGATTCGCTTGCTTCAGTTTCTTGCCGCCATTAAAAACGTATCTAGCTGTTGTCACCTTTGTTAGGATTCAGCGGACAGTGCTTTACCGTGACCCCGTACGTGCAAAATACGCCGTCTACGTTTTGTGCATTGGAGGGAATTTTTATGTGTGACGGTGAATCCAGATCTCGAAACAAGGTTTGAAACGTAGTTGCCTTTCAATCGCGCGGGCCCTCATGGCCGTTGTATCATATCCGCGGCGGCTTCAAGAACCGGTACGATCTTGATCCAGCACAGGCTTAGTGCGCTGACCTCCCCTCTTCCCCATCCGTCTCACCGGCAGAACGTGCAGCGGCTTCTGGGGACTTTCGTCGCTCATTCTAGGGACAGAGAAGACTAAATCTAGAGACTCTTGTTTTTGTATAATTGTACTTGTTGTGTCATGCGCAAAACACTGGACGCCTGCTGACCATTACGAATTCTGGTTAGATAACTATTTGCTTTCTGGGAGCGCACAGTGGTGCATACAAGGTCAGTCTGGAGAACGGTTCTTAGCCTGTCACGTTGTCATAGATTAAGCACGTCTGCTACCTATACAATCGCCGTTCTCTACTGGCCATGTTTGGCTCCTGGCTCTGCAATGTCGGAATGCAGGTATCTCCACTGCAAGCCGCTCGCCACAAAGTTAGCACGACATGGCAGACGTCGGTACTTTTACGACTTCGCCCTAATAAGAACTGATACCAACGATGCAGGTAAAACTTTACGGACTTCAAAGCGGAACACGACTGCACAGAATTCACGGCGCAGAATGGTGAGCGCGGGACGTTATTTTCAAAGAGTTACAGCACGCTTCAGAGGATATCAGATAGAGAGTGTGTTTGTGGAGTGGGTTATTCGCACAAGACTGTTTTGGTACAGTCGTAATACAGTACTTTAGATAGCCATATATTTGAAAGCATTGAAAAAACTGCAGTTGCTGGAGCGCGCAAGAGTTGCTTTGAATGACCCGAATCCGATAAGAAAGCCAAAACTGATAGAGGACATACTCTTTGTCGGGGCTGAAGATGACGAGCGTTCTGAACGCATTGCGCTTGCAAATGAAAAGCAGACAGCGAAATGTCCCGCTGCAGAGTATGAGCGCCAGTAAATAAGGCGAGAACAGGACTCTAACTTGAGGACTAAAAGCGAGAGCGTAAGAATCAACGGAAGCGAGAAAAGTCGACCCGAAAAAGCTCGAGTTAGAATGGTCACGCACTGGGGTTCAGGGTGACAGTAGCCTGTGTGAAGCAGCGACTGAGCGACTTACGTTTCGAATAAATGACCTAATGCGAACCTACGCTGTACGATAGGTTTTTGATTTTTTTAGTCAATTTCGAGCGAACGTGCGAGAACGCCCAGTTTAGCCGCGGGTGAAGGCCACAGCGCTTGTTTGCACTTTTGCAGGCGTAAGGTCCGAAAGGAGAGAGAGAGAGAGAGAGAGAGAGAGAAACTTTAATCACAGTTGAAGTGAGCATATTTGTAGTCCGGGTCTTCAGTCCAAGACTCCGTTGGTACGACCGGCTGTCTTCGCCCTTTCCGCTAGCAAAAGCTGCGTTTCAGGAGAAGAGCTGGCCAGCGTACTCTCCCACTGCTCGCGTGAGGGTTTGGGGATGGGGGGAACATCTGGGTTCAGTTGACATTCCCAGACAATATGGTACAGCGTTCCTGGTGCTTGGCAGTGACTACATAGGGGGTCGTAAAGAGTAGGGTGGATGGCGTGTAGTCGTGTTGGGTGTGGGTAGGTATTAGTCTGTAATTGTCTCAGGATGACTTCCTGTTCTTTCGTGGCCTGATCGGTGTCTGGGGGATAGAGTTGTCTGGCTAGTCGATAATGTTGGGTGATGTCGGCGTATGTGAGGAGCGGTTGCCAGGTTCGCTCCGACTCTTTTTGCGGTGCCCGGTGGGCGAGTTCTCAGGCCAGGACGTGTGCCGTCTGGTTGCCGCGAACAGCAGAGTGGGCCGGGGTCCAAATGATTGTGACCTGCTTCTGCGGTGGCCGTTGAAGCAGAACCCGAAGCGCTTGTTTTGAAACCCTACCTGCTTGGTATGCTCGACAGGCGGCTTGGCTGTCCGTAATAATTACGCTGGCCTTTGTCTGGGAGAGGGCAAGGGCGATAGCCGTCTCTTCAGCCTGCTGGGTGTTCGACGACCGAAGCGTCAGACTGGAAAGGAGGTCGGTTGTGGAGGTAACGGCCGCCGATCTTACCCCGTATCTCGCGTATTCCGCCGCGTCTGTATATACGACGTAGTCTTGTCCTCCGTACTGTTTTTCTAGCGCAGTTGCTCTTGCTAGGCGTCTTCCCTCATGATGTTGAGGGGCCATGTTTCGGGGTATTGGACGGACAAGAATTCTGGTCCTTAGTTCAGGCGGGATGTCCACTGCGTCTTCCGTGATGTGCGGCGCCATGTAACCAAGCGTAGCTAGCGTTTCCCTACCCGTTGGGCTTGCTCCGAGACTTACTTTCTGCGCCGTTAGGTGGGCCTTCATGAGCTCTTCCATGGTGTTGTGCAGTCCCAAAGCCGTGAGGCGTACCGTAGAGGTGCTTGGAGGAAGTGCCAGGGCTTGTTTATATGCCTTTCTTAGAAGGACGTCTAGCTTTTCGCGCTCCGATGTCCCCAAAACCGCATAAGGAGCCACGTAAACGATTCTGGAGACGACGAAGGCCTACACAAGACTGACCATGTCGTTTTCTTTTAGTCCATGGCTCCTGTTCGCCACCCTACGCAGCATCCGAACAATTTGAGCCGTGGTTTCTTGGAGCCTGTTGAGAAGCAGGGTGTTTTTGCAGTTTTCCTGGTACGTCATCCCTAATATCTTTATTGAGAGTTTCGGTTTGATGAGTATGCCATCGAGCCAAATTTTGATGTCTGAAACGTCCCTGCGGCATTTTTGTACTATTATAAGTTCCGACTTCTGCGGGGCGCAATTAAACCACATCGGCTGGCGTAGGTGCGGACGACGTCCGCTGCCATTTGTAGGCTGTCTTGCATAACGCCGGGAGAGCCTTTGGCAATCCAGATCGTTATATCGTCCGCATACAGGGCATGCCTAATATTGGGGATTTTCTCTAATTGTTGGGGAAGGCCTATCATGGCTATGTTGAAAAGTAGAGGCGATAGCACTGCCCCTTGTGGTGTACCGCGACTGCCACACTTTATGGGAGACGACTGGATATCGCCAATCTTAATGATCGCAGTCCTATCAGAAAATTCTTGATGAATGAGTACGTCTTTTCCCCGCAACCCAGGTTGCCAATATTTGTGAGGATTGCTTCGTGCGTTACATTGTCGAACGCACCCTTCAAGTCTAAAGCCAGGATCGCTTTGGGTGTGGTGCGACTGGCTGCCTCAAATATGTCCTTCTTCAGCTGCAGTAGTACGTCCTGAGCTGAGAGGTGCGGGCGCAACCCGAACATCGAGTGAGGCATTTGGTCCGTCGTTTCAAGAAACCTTTGTACACGGTTAAGAACGACGTGTTCCATAAGCTTTCCGATGCACGAAGTGAGGGAGATGGGGCGAAGATTATCTGTGCAAGGTTTTTAGCCTGGTTTTGGAAGGAGACGAATCTCTGCTTCTTTCCAGGCCGGTGGCACCACCCCCTTCTCCCAACACTCGTTCATGTAGGTTGTCAAAGCCTCCACGGAGCCGTCATCCAGGTTTGTTAGGGCCTCGTTCGACACGCGGTCCATGCCAGGGGACGTGTTCCGGCGGATCTTCAGCAAAACCGCCCTCACTTCAGCTGATGTTATTGGGCTATCGAGATCTGAATTGGGGCGTCCCCCGTACTCTGGCAACTGCACCGTGGGTGTAGGCGGAAACTATCGTGCCTGTAGCTCCCGTAAGAGGTCTTCTTGCGTGCCAGAAAATTGGTGAATGATGGCTTGCATCGTCTTACTTGTTTCACTCCGACTTTTAGTACGGTCGATTAGGTAGCGGAGGATGTTCCACGTCTTGGATGTACTTAGTCTTTCTAGAAGAGCGTGGCACATATGAAGCCAGTTCTGCCTACAGAGCTCGGCCGCGTACGCTGACGCCTCTTTGTTAAGCAAAGCTATTCGTTTTCGGAGTCTCTTGTTGTGTCTTTGCACCTTCCATCTGCGAAGAAGGCTGCGCCTTGCCTCCCATAAATGAAGCAGGTGTGGGTCGACCGCTGGAATGTCGTAGTGCGTGATTGTCGTAGTGCGTGATGTAGTGCGTGATGTAGTGCGTGATTCTTCCACGAGTGTCTTCGCCCAGTGACTTATGTCTTCTATCTTTTCTTCTGTTTGACCTCTTTTATGGGAGCGTAGTGCTTGCCAATCAGCAAGATTTGCTACCCAGATGACCCTACGGAACTGAGGCCCTGGGATTTTCGTCTGTAGTATCATATGATCACTCCCGAGGTTGTCATCCGTATTGCTCCAGGTGGCATTTGGGGCGTGTGCAACGAGCGTAAGGTCAGGGCTAGTACCCCGGGCTGGGGCACTTGGCTCCGTGAGGAGAATGAGGTTCTCCTCATCTATTATTTTCAACAGTTCTTTGCCCCGTTTGTTGACGTACGTGTATCCCCATTCAGAGTGAGCAGCGTTAAAGTCACCCACAACGATGAATGGGTTGGAACCCGCCAGGCACTTTGCTTGTCGGATCATGTCTGCCAATCCCGGCGCTTTGTTTTTGGGGCGACAATAAATGTTAAGGATCAACAGACTGCTCGTACATTTGAGTTTCTGCGAAACCAGCTCTGTAAGGACGCAATCATGGGGGTTACTAGAGAGCTGGTGGTTGATGGCAGTAATGTTTTTCTTAATTAAAGTGCACACGCACCTGCTTTCTTTCGTTGTCTGTGTAATATAGCCCGGCAGCTTGGCAACCACCGTTGATTCTTGAATCGCTATTACGTCGGGGGGTTCTTGTTGATGAGCAATATGCTGTGGAAGGTCACCTTTCTTATTTTTGAATCCCCTGCAATTCCACTGCCAAACGACAGTGGGACAGCACGCATTACATTTTGCACTAGTGGTCATTACGGTTGATGGGGAGGTCAGTAGTCGTGTCATTTAATACCGGGCGATCCTATGGCTTCTCTCTGCGCGCAAGACGGCCAGGGAGGGTTGTAGTCTGTGTTTCGAGACTCTCCACTCTATGTTGAGTATTCTGAATCTGCGCCGAAAGCTGATTAAGTTGGGAGGCGATGGCTTGGAGTTGGGTTAGTATCGGGGCTGTAACATCACCAAGGCTGGCATTTAATGTTTCTCTGGTGACATACTGGGGGTTTGTCTCCATGGTGTCTTCTTCTTGGTTGTCTATTTTGCGCTTCTTTTCGATTATTGGCGGTTGGTCTGGTGGGAGAATGCTTGGAGGTGGAAGTGTTTTCTCTTCAGAAGTTACCTCTCTGTCTGCAGAAATGGATTGTGTAAGAGTGTTAATGGTCTTAGTCTGTTCTGCCATGAACTTCTTGAGCGTTTGTATTTCTGTCCTTAGTGTTTGAATTTCTGTCCGGAGCTTGTTACACTCGATACATTGCTGAGAACGGGATGGGGGGCGAGCAGCAGGAGAGATAACTGAAGCCCAGCTTACCTGGTTGTGCTTCTCTCCTTTCGCTTGCTGCTTGGCCGGTTGCTTGGATTTGGAGCGGGATCGGGACTCTGACCGAGATCGAGACCTCAACTGGGAGCTGCAGCTGGATGAGTTCTTGAAATGAACCGCTGACCGGCGGGAATGGGACCTCGACCGGCCTTCGCTTGGAGTTCTGCCGCGGGAGGGCGTCCGCTTCCTCAATGACGTCTTCATCACGGATCCGGAACGATGCTTCGAGATGCTCCTTCTCTGACTAGAAAGCCTGAGTTGCATCAGCAGCAGTCCTCCCGACAGGCCCGCTCTCCCTCCCCTGAACTCCGTTGTGGTGGTTCGCGCTTCCGCCAATCTCGCTCATCAACAAGGCGCAATGCCAGTCCGAAAGGATGGCCCATCAGGTGGAAAGAGAAGGCGGAATAATACAAGAAGGTCACATAAAGTCTCTTGCGTACGCACGGAGTGTCTGTTGATGCCATTTGCGTTAAATTCCCTGAGGTCGAAAGAGCTAAGCGGTAGTCATACACAAAGTTCGCCTATAAACCTACGGCTCATATGAAAGAGTGACCCAAAAAAGCAAAGGCTTGCGGCGGGCATGAGAAAGTGCCTCAGTTCTTTAGGCTAGAACAGTTTTACCGCCAACTACCGGATAATGTGAGGCACTGAGTCCACGACCGGCTAAACGTAAAAAACTGTAGGCAAAGCTCCTGAACTCGCCGACGGGTTTGTCGCCTGTCGTGATGCCCAAATGCCGAAGAACGGTCTGAGAGGTTTTAAACAGAGGCATGGTGCGTCAGGGCCAAAGTGCGGAGCTTTCAAGTAAAAGCGCAACGGTAGCAGAAGTGGAGACCCGGAAACCGAAACTGACTGAGAAAATCAGAAATGCACAGACGCAGAAGTGAAGTGCCGAAGGAAAGGGTTTGAACAGCTGAATCGGTTTGCATGTTATAACTGTGGCGAGACAGGATATATTGCTGCAAGGTGCAAAAAGGGCAAGATAGTTTTTCCCGCCTAAGACAAGAGTGATGACAGCGTGCAGCTTCTGAAAGTCCTACGCAATCGATCCTCTGGTCAACGGAAAAGCGCACCGAGTACTGCCCGATTTAGCGGTCGTGGTTGACATCGTTCACCCTTTCTCCGTCGAGCCTTTTCTGTTGGCTGGAAAGTTTAGTTGGATAAAGCAAGCAATAGAAGCGCAGCGCACGTGCCTGCCGATTGCTTCTATAACAAAATACCACTTGTCGTACTGGTCACCCAGGCAGCTCCGTTGTCTGAAGTAGTGGCTCATTCAGAGGAGTTCACCGGCTGGCAGACGAAGGTCGCCGACATGGTGATAGCGACTTTTCGTCCCAGAATGCGAAGATTCCTCGGGATACCGAAATGTGGCTGCACGAGTCCGCAGAAACGAACGATGTTTCTTCGGAGGCCTACGATGATCGTTCGAAATCGGTCGATGTAGCTACCAAGGCTACTGTCAAGAACTGGGATAGTTTGCGAAGAAGCTGGTCGCACTCTGAATTGACGACGTCGCGACCACTCGTGTCCAGCCTGTCCCAATCCTACATCAGGAATCCGGCAACAGGCAACAGTCTGGTGCGCCCGCTGAGATACCGGCATCGCGTGTAGCTGTGCCGACCGTTGATGCTTGGTAATACGGGCGTAGTGCAGTCCTGGCGAGAGCGGAGGAAAAAGCTAGCACATTTCAGCGTTTACGTACTAAGGGTGTTGCTAATGAGCCGATGGATGTCTAGAGAGGAGAAACCTTCGGAGAAAACTTGTGGAGAAAACATGTGGCGAAATCTTGTGGCGAATGGTTCCGCGTGGGCATGCCCACGGGTAACGCTGTTGGAGTGTATTGCGTCTTGCTCGAGCGCGCTGGAAAATGCGGCGTGCTCTGCCATGTGGTAAACATTTTTCGCAGGGAATGGCCAATATCTTCTCAACACCATGATCGTCTCAACCTAACCAACAGCCTAACTACGCCCACTGCAGGGTAAAGGCCTCTCCCATAGATGTCCAATGATCCCGGTCCTGTGCTAACTGAAACCAATTTATCCCAATAAACTTCTTGATCTCATCTTCCCAACCAATTTTCGGCAGCCTGTTGCCACGTTTGTCTTTTCTAGGAATCCACATTGTATGCTTTGATGACCATCGGTTATCTTGCCCTTCCAATATATCCCCTGCCCACGCCCATTTTATCTTCAAATTTCTACTAATCTGTCTTTGCCCCTTAACGTTACACCTATCATCCCCCGTAGCATTGCTCGCTGAGTCGTCCTTAATTTAAGTTGAACCCTTTTACTGAGCCTCCAAGTTTCTGACCCGTAGGTGAGCCCCGGTTAGTTCCCGCTGTTATACACTTTCGTCTTCAGAGACAATGGTAGGCTGCCATTTGTTATCTGAAAATGCCTGCTGAATGGACTCCACCCAATTCTTATCCTCCAATTGTCTCTGCCTCATTGTTGGGATCCGGGGTCACTACTTCTCACGCGGCTATAGGAGCGTCCAGAGAACAGGCAAACCTGCAGTGCGATTCAAAAAGTGGAAAGCTAGGGGAATGCGAGAGCTCAACTCAGAGCTTTCAAGGCGACAAGTGGCCTCCCGACAACCTACTTTTTTTATTCTTTTTTTCTTCGTGACCTGCCTTTCTTCTTTATGATTGTGTTTTCTTTTGTGTTACATTTGTTGGACCAGGTGCCCGAAATTTGTGCAATTGGCTAGTGTACCGCTGGGCTAAACGTTAGTGTTGCAAGTCAATCACGTATTGGTGTCAGAAATACACGCCTACTAAAAAATCTCCACGTTGTATTTAATTTGCCGCTTACTAGCGGTGATGTTGGGCTTTCGGGGCCGTTCTGTTAATTAAGGTGTGGTCACACTGGGCAAACACGACGGCAAAACGACGGAGATAAGAGAAGGGCACGCTGATGAGTCCCTGACTCGTCGGCAGACTTCCGAGTTGGCAGACAGTGTTGTCCCACTGCGCCGACGGCGACAAAATCTCGTCGGCAGATGGAAATTCCACGTAGTGTGACTGGATTGCATATCCAGTCACACTACGTGGACTTGCATATGCGTGCATGACCGGCACGCTTTTAGAAATTATAAGGTCAGTTATGATAAAGAAAAGTTGCGGACTTTAGGTTAGGTGCTACTCAATATTTATCAGACCACGTTTTTTGCGTAAAGCGTGAAACCAAAGCACAGCCAGCACCATTTACGCAGTGTGAAATCGCTGTCGCAGACGGGTGCATATTTGTGATCGCTTTCTTTTGTCGAAGCAGCGCATTTGCAAGTGATCAGCTATTATGGGTGCTTCAAGAAACCCTACTGCGCAAGCATTACTCAAGGCATTTTTTATTCAAAAATTTTAATTTCTTAGATGCACGGGGAGCCTGGCTGGGACATAAGGCTACAAAAGCATGAAAGAGGCCTCAGCCCCATTTGGTGCAGTACAATGCATCAGCAAAATTGACAAGCTGGAAAATCTAATGTTTTATAACAAAAATTATCAGCAACATGCAGAGCGCCAGAAGAAAAAGAACAATAAGGGTAAGGTCAATAAAGTAGATTGACGTACGTATAAAAGCAAAAAAAGTAATGTACAAAAGGTCAATCAGAATAAAACTATAATTGCGTTTTAAAAATAGACACACTACAAAACCAGCGCATTAGTAACAAGTCTCAACAACAATCACAGTTGTAACCATTGAAGCAGAAATTCTTATTTAGGAGACATTTTTTGTATTGTTTTAAATTTTGTTATAGTGTATTTGAAATCAATAAGGTCTCCAGGTTTTTGTTTTTTGTACGTCTAATGGCGCATACCCACGCGTGGGATAGGCCAGGAATCAAGTGAGAAGGGCGCTACCCACTCAAAACTTAAAAGTAGATACCTATCCGATGGCATCCAGTAACAGTGCGAGATTAAAAGGAACAATTGGATAAAAATTGGAAGTTCCAGCTGAATTTGAGAAACCATACCAGTAATAATAAAGGCTAACACGGCAGACACCTGGTCTCGGTCACATATGCATGAATGGCTGCAGCCACCCCTCTCTAACCATATACCAGTGATGTAGTCCATATTGACAGAACTACGGGCATGGAGATAGGAAGTCCAATTCGTTGTACCCGCCGCGATGGCTCAGTGGCTAAGGCGTTGCGCTGTTGAGCACGAGGTTGCGGGTTCGATTCCCGGCCGCGGCGGCCGCTTTTCTGATGGAGACAAAGAGCAAAAACGCCCGTGTGTACGAGATTTCGGTGCACGTTAAAGCTCCCCACAAGGTCCAAATTAATTCGGAGCCTTCCACTACGGCGCGTCTCATCGCGTGCGTTGCGTCTGCGCGTTAAACCCTACGACCAACCAAACAATTCGTTGTAATGGCCTGATAAGGTGGCGTTGTCTGATCGTTGAAAAACCACGGCAATGTAATAAGAAGTCATGTAGTGTATCATGTTCACCGCAAATAGCACACAGGGTTGGACGAGGCGAGACCAGACCTTTTCATATGGCAGTTTAGCTTAAGAACCCTACATCTGAAGTTGGTTAATGTGACCTCGCATTGACGATATTGCCGCGAACCATGTGTTGGGTTTTTTTTATTTATTTTTCGCTTTTGCTGCCCGGCTGCGCCGGTCTCTGTTATCGCTGTTGTCTGTAGGCCAAAGGAGGCGCGTGTTCCGTTCTTTCTTTCTGTGCCGCATGAGTTACCTCTTCTGATAGGGAGAGCGTTGCAAACTAACGTGAACAGCCTAGAATAATTTGCGTTGATCTACAGTGTACTGGATGCATTTCTACTATTCGAGAAACCCTTGCGCCGAGTAATAAATTCCCGCAGAGCAGATGCCGCAGCATTCGACTTTCGACGCTCGACTACGCACGTCCCTTTCTTCGCTGCTGTTTCGCCGCCTGTGTATTTTTTGAGTTGTTAGGGGAGTAGATGCTAGCTCCAATAAACCTATTTTCTTTGAAGACCACTGTATCGTCTTTGACGTCATGGCAATATTCACACAAACGGTGATTCCAATTATGGTTTAAATGGGCATACTCTTCAAAATTATAGATGACCTGTTCCTGAGTACTCACTAGGCGCTGATATCTACGGAACCTTGATCCTGCTACGCTAGCTGGAATAGGGCAAAGATCAACCGAAGGGCCATCCAAAGACGATCGTGCCAAGGAATCAGCCTCTTCATTAAGGAAAACCTTTGTGCCCGTGAACACAAGTGAGGCAGTTGTGCCGCAAATGGGATGGCAACAGAAAGTTGACTGCACGGATCAGGGCTGAATTATCAGACGATGCCAAAGAGGAACAGACCGATAGAGATTCAGTAAGTATAACTATATTCGAGTTCTGCGCAGATACTCTTTTTAAAGCCAGTATTACCGCTAGGGATTCGGCTTGAAATATTGGAATGAAGTCTGGTAACTGCAGCGAGACTGCCCCGTTAAGCTGTGGACTAAAAATGCCCACACCTGCCTTCTCCTCACGTTGCGATGCATCAGTTGCCACAATCACTTAACCATCAAATCTTGCCAAATGGTCGTTCAGGATTCCTGTAAGTAGTCTTGGCGAAAGCATGTTGGCGTTATCGGTAAAAATATTATGAAAATATAAAGACGCTGGAAGAACCTCACAGCGCACTTGCATTATTGTCGGAGTGTTGAATTCCAATGAATAAAGTAATGCCTGGGCGTAAAAACACTGAGGACGAACGTGCCGAGGCCACCAAGAGTTAAAAGACAGTGCGGGCCGGGCAACCAGCAACGAAAGAAATCGGCGTTGTGGCAATTCAAAAATCCTCATACTAGTACAGCTAATAGTTGAAACCGCGACTCTAGACACGGCATGCGTGCCTCCAGATACAATATAATATTGTCCACGCACCTTGGGAGGCCGAGGCACAATCTTACGGAACGTCGCTCCAATATACTAAGCTGGTTGCATTTGTAAACGGCTGAGCCAGAAAAGAGTACGCAGCCAAACTCTAATAGGGGACGCATGTACCCCTTGTAAATTAAAAGTAGTGTGTTACTTCGCATTCCAAGGCTCCTCTTGCTGATTCTCCGCAGCAATTCAAGTGCCCGTTCTCCTTTGGTAACTATATGATTTATACGGGGGCGCAAATCCAGTTTAATATCATATTGGACACCCAAGTGCTACAAGAAAGCCACCTAAAGTTACTCTCCTCCCGGCACGTCAGCCATAGGCTCACCGGAGCGGATACCGGCAAGACGACGACAGCACACTTATTTTTTATTCCTCCAGCACGAGCGCACGTAAGCGTGAGCCTTTTGGTTCCGCCTTCATCGTCGTCATCGTCTCGGCGAGGTGGACCTGATTCCACTACACGGCTCGCCCCGTACACTTAGGAGGCCGTTGTTTAAGGCCGCGTGAGAGTTTTTGATGGCTGAAGGTGCAAATTCCTGGGCATGGTTGTTGAGACTGGCAAGGTCTCGCGGGGTCGGAGAGAGGCGACGTATGCGGGCTTCACACGATCAGCAGCGACGACGTCTTCGTGGCCGTTGATGTCGAGAGTGAAATTGTTCGGGTGCCGCTCGATGACGCGGTATGGGCCATCGAAAGCGGGACCGAGGAGCCGACGGGCAGCGTCACGGCGCACGAATACGTGAGTGCAGAAAGAAAGGTCTTGCCTCACGAAGACGGAGTGGTCGCTGCGCTGTCACGCAAGCACTGGCCGGATTTGTTCCTAAAGGTGACGGAGGTCATCCACGTAACCGGCGGGGTCCGAAGGTCCATCGGCAGGCGGAGTTGTGAGAAAGTCGCCCGGGAGACGAAGAGGGCAGCCCTACACCAGCTCGGCTGATGTGCAACGCAGGTCAATCTTGAAAGCCGACCGTAGTCCGAGCAAAACGAGGAAAAGGTGGTCAGCCCAATGTCCCTTGGCTAATAGGTGGTGAAAGCAGGCTTGAGGTGGCGGTGTAAACGTTCCACCATCCCGTTGGCAAACGGATGGTAGGAGGTGGTGTGTATGTGGTGTACTCCCAAGATGGCAGCGAGAGCGTTGAACCGGGCGTATTGGAATTGACACCCGCGATAAGGGGTTACAACAGCAGGGCAGCCAAAAGGAGAAACCGAACCACCAACAAATGCTTCGGCGACTGTTTCCGCCGTGATATCAGGGATCTGTATTTCGTATTTCCAGCTCGTGAATTGATCCACGCACGTCAACAAGTAGGTGGAGCATCGCGACTGTGGTAGGGGGCCGACAAGGTCAATGTGCACGTGCCGAAACGGCTGGTCCGGTGGATGGAATGATGAGGCAGGAGTGACTCAGTGCCTTGTTCCCTTGACACGTTGGCCCTGGAGGCAGGTGCGTGCCCACCGGCGGATATCGGCATTCATGGATGACCAGAAATACCGAGCTCTGACGAGGGGTTCAGTTGCTCAGATGCCGGGGTGACTCTTACCGTGCAGGGCATCAAAAACGGCTCGACGATACGCCGGTGGAAAATAAGGCCGGGAGAGGCCTGTTGATGTCTAGCATGTGATTGTGCCTTTGGTAAACGGCTGCAGCATATCTGTGAAAATAAGCCTGGATAAGTCAGAGCGGCGTTGCTGGAGCTCAGTGTGTTGTTGCTGCGTAGAAGCAAGCTTTTCCATGGAAATCGGTTGGAGTGAAGATCAAAGGGCTTCGACGTGTGACAGCGCGTCAGCAGCAGTGTTGATCGGGCCGCTGAGAAGGCGGAGATCGACAGTAAACTCCGAGACGAAAGAGAGGTGTCGGATCTCACGCGACAAGTACGAGCTGTGGTTGCGCTGGAAGGCGAACGTTAGGGGATTGTGTTCCGTGAGGATATAGAAGTCCCTGCCTTCCTGGAAATGCCGGAAATGTTTTATGGCAAGGCAGACCACCAGTATCTCCCGCCCGAAGGTAGCTTTCAGCCTCTGGGAGTAGAAACCGAGAAGTTGCCAACCGGAGACGAATTCTCAACCACAGCACCGACAGCCATGCTGGCGGCGTAGGTGATAAGGCGAAGCTGAGCGTCAGTGACGTGGTGTAAAAGCATGGCAGCGTCGGAGAAGGCCTTTTTCGCAGCATAAAAGGCGAACGCTGCTTGCTCGCTCTAATCGAAGTGTTCCGAACTGTTTTTCTTGGTGACCAGTAGATAAGTGAGGGGCTGGAGCAGTTCGGCATATTTCAGAATGCACCGTCGGTAGAAATATAGCAGGCAATGAAAACACTGTGCTTTGTTCAAACGTGTTCTCCAGTTTGTCTATATAAATGCCTGCTTCAGAATGGCTCGGGACAGAATATTCATAAACGCTAAAAAGCCATAGCTGTTTCAACTCGCGTAAAAATGTTTTTCTCTAAAATTTATGTGGTGGGCCACCGGTTAGAGCGAGGTTATTAGCAAATGGTTTGTTTGTCCTTTGAGGAGTAGCGAGTTCTTTGCTTAAAAGTGCTAAGACGCTGAAACGTTTTTGATATTTCGGGCAGTGGTGTCCTTGAGAAACCTTTTTTCAGAGATTGTTCTAAGATAATATTCCACTGGATTCGCATAATACACGTTTTATAAGTGTTGACAATTGTTTCGCTGTGCTTTCAATCTTTCTTATGTTGTTAGGCGTGCACGTTTTATTGAGGACTCGAATGGCGGTCCGTCGCCTAAAATGTTGGTGAGGTGCTCAGATGAAGCAACATTGTGACAGTGACCACCGTATTGTTGATATCTGGTAGTTAAACTATGTATACAAAACTTGCTGCATGAGTTCCAGAAAGTCCGGTCTATGCCCCAGTTTCTGTCTTCCTATGTTGGCTCAAGAAATCTGGCGTTATTATCATGTGCAGCTGGGTAATGTAATTTGTGAAAACAAAAATAAAAGAAAGCACACGCCAATCCACCCTCTGGAGGTGGTTTGGAAGCGAAGCTTTATAGCTCGCTTGCGTTAATCACACGTTATACTGTGCCTGTTAAGCGTTCTTTAGTTAGTCACATGTTAGACTACCTGGAAAGCGTTCCTTAATAGTTCACTTCAGCAAGACGCGTTCAAAACGGCTTTCTGATCGGTGTGATACACACTCAGACTTTTTATTTGCAACGGAGTTATATTCTTCGTTAACGTTAAGTCAATGGACCATCCATGGACGGTATATGGTTGTTTGTTATCGCTTTTTGGAAACTCTATGATTACAAAATTGACGAACCACTGGTTTTGGTTTCGCCAAGCGACTGCATGCGACTCCGACCAACGCAATTAAACTTTTTCTGGTTTGTTTCGTAGGAATCAATCGATGAGTTGTCTACTGCCTATCTGAAACGCAAGTAATCCATGGTTCGGCGGCAGAGGCGCAGATGTGAAATGTCATGAGTTGTGAGCAGAGGTCGGCAAACTCACTCATGAGTCCACTCACTCAGACTCATTTGGACTCAAACTCACGCGTGAGTTTGAGTTTGAGTGAGTGCGAGGCTAGTGTGGCATGGTGAGTTTGAGCTTGAGTGAGTTTGAGCCGAGTGATCACGACTGAGTTTGAGTCCGATTGAGTTTGAGTCCATTTTGAGTTCTGAGTACATTTTGAGTTTGAGTCCATTTTGAGTTCTGAGTACATTTTGAGTTTGAGTTCATTTTGAGTTCTGAGTACATTTTGAGTTTGAGTCCATTTTGAGTTCTGAGTACATTTTGAGTTTGAGTCCATTTTGAGTTCTGAGTACAATTTGAGTTTGAGTCCATTTTGAGTTCTGAGTACATTTTGAGTTTGAGTCTATTTTGAGTTCTGAGTACACTTTGAGTTTGAGTCCATTTTGAGTTCTGAGTACATTTTGAGTTTGAGTCCATTTTGAGTTTGAGTTCATTTTGAGTTCTGAGTACAATTTGAGTTTGAGCTCATTTTGAGTTCTGAGTACATTTTGAGTTTGAGTCCATTTTGAGTTTGAGTCCATTTTGAGTTCTGAGTACATTTTGAGTTTGAGTCCATTTTGAGTTCTGAGTACATTTTGAGTTTGAGCACATTTTGAGTTTGATTACATATTGAGTTTTCAGTACATTTTGAGTTCTGAGTAAATAGGAGTTTTAAGTCCATTTGGAGTTTGAGTACATA